>NW_015386245.1:48518-54268 GCF_001527695.2 Protobothrops mucrosquamatus | reverse complement strand
ATGTAGTGATTTTGGCAACAATACAGAAGACATTTACTATTGATTTTTACTTATTATAATAACATACCTTCTTTTTAACTTTTGTTTATTTACTTCACTGCAGCATTTCAGCCATACTTACTCTGATATGATGTTGCAAGCTGATCCTGGCTCATTCTTAGAGGTAAAGAGCTCTCTGTGGACTGTTCTCCTGAGAGCACTTTCTTTGATGGATAATACTTAGGCTTGATAACATATTCATGTGTTTGGCCATGATGTACATTCATCATCAAACTCTGGGATGAAAGAGGGATAATTCTGTTCAAAGAAATAAGAAAAACAGAGAAATTGATAGCAAAACATTATGTTGGTCAGAATGACATTAATAACAACATAACAAATAATTTTTAAGACTATGGCAACATATTTAAATCTTGATGTTAAAAAAAATAAGCTAAGCAAACTTGCTATGTGATAGTTGCAAACATACAAGAAAATCACTGTCCTTCCTTCTTACAATTGAACTCTAGTAAATGTCTATCCTTCCTATGATTGTGGAAGACTTAAAACTCTCAATTCACCATGATGCAGAACATAAGTATGTACTTCAGCTCTAAGCTTAGTGCAGTTGAAAAAAAAAGGAGGGGAAAGATAAAAAGACAAGTCCCATATTCTACTGGAATAAAACCAATCTTTAAAACAATTACAGTGAATTCTGAAAGAGATTCAAATATTTAATTAACTGAACATTTTTACTAATGCAACATCTTTGATTTTCAGAGATTATAAAGAATAAGTTACATCCAATTCCTGGTGTGGATAAAGCCTGCAACAGATCAGTAGTCTACGATTTAAATCAGCAGCCAGGAGCACATAATAAAACAAGGATGGTCAGAAGTAGATTTACTTCTTTTAGATGTTTTATTTAATTGCACGAGAATTTTTGCCTTCCACAGTGTAATAAAAACCACAATGAAATTGCTACTTCTTCCTCCTAAAAATTATATTACTAAAATGAAGAAAGCTTGGACAGCTAGGGATGGATGTTTAATGTAAAAGGATTGTGAGTGTTTTTCAGTTTTAGCATTCAAATAAATTTGTGAACTCTGATTTTTCAAATTTTAATTCTCTTTTTTTTCCATCTTTCTCCAGCTGATGGATCTTGGGGTTCTAGAGAAAAATAAAAGATTTTGCAAGCACAAAGCCTCCCAATCTTTCCCAAACAATTTAGATACTTTCTTTTTCTTACTGATATCATTAATATTTTAGAGGGTTTTTTTGAGGAGGAGGTTATAGCAAATGTAATAAATATCATCATCTTGATCACTCAGTAAAAAAATATGTTTATATATTGGTTCCATTCATACATAGCAGTAACAATTGTTGGCTTGTTGTCATAATCTCTTCTCTTTTCTTGTGAAAGCCACTACCAAGATATCATAGTATACGGAATAGCCAGTGGTGGCGAACCTATGGCATGGGTGCCAGAGGTGGCACTCGGAACCCTCTCTGTGGGCACACGTGCCGTTGCCCCAGCCTTGCCTCCCCCCATGATTCCCTCCTCACCAGCAGCTCCCCCCATGACCCCCTCCTCACCAGAGTCACCCCTGAGCATGGCCCACGCGGATTAGCGCAGCCAAGGACATGGCAGCCAGGCAGCATAGACAAGACTCTGCCCTCACGCCCCATCGCACACAGATGCTGCTGCAGGGTGCGGGCAGAGGGCGTGGCCGCCATGGCTCTGCTGGGCTGCCTGGGTGATCTGCGGTGGGCCCTGGAGGCAGTAGTGGCCCTGCGGGCAGGCAGGGTAGAGGCGGAGTGGGGGTGGGGCAGGGGTGGAGTGGGGGCAGGGCCAGTTTTTGGGCATTTGGTCTCTAAAAGGTTCGCCATCACTGGAATAACCTATCCAAAGTTGAACACTTTGGAGGTCTATTGGTTTCATAAAAGTTCACCATTTATTGTATAAGTAAGTTTATACAGAGACCTTTGTGATTTCAAAGTGCTTATATTTACAGGAATGAGCTATTAACTAGGAATTGATAGCAACATTTTGACATACAACTTGTAACAACGAAACCACCCATTTCAATAGTCAGCCTTTGGCCAATTTAAAGTTTCAGCTATATATATATGTGAATAGACAAAGGTTTAAAACTTGCTCTTAACACCAAAGGCCATGTTAAAGCCAATATATGGGACCCAGCAGTGGCCAAACACAATCAATGGGTCATGAAAACTTAACATTCCTATGTTGCTTTTATGCAGAAAGAAATGACTATGGGAGTTGTGATGGCCTCTTCGTTGAAACAAATTTAAAAAATCATTACAGTTTATAGTATAAGCTCAAATATCACTCACTCTAGAGCTCAAGAAAATTATCCTGATTTATAAAAAACTTGGACTCCCTTTATCAAACAGTTATGACAGGCAGAGTTGAGAAAAATAACTTTTGGCAAGGAAAATGATGTCTAGACTAAATAAGCCAGTCCTAACTTGAGCTTTCTTTTATAAATGAATGCTATTTATTGGAAGCCTTATACTTCCTGTGCAGCCAACCACTGCTTAAAGAACCTGATCTTTTTTCAAACCATGGCTTAAGATTCTAAGTGACAATGTACTCAGTTTGTCTAATTTAAATTTGTCAGAATATATTCTTAGTATATCTCTTTTCCTTACAGAATCTAGTGATGTCATTCTGCTCTTGTGCAATTATATTTACATATAACAGACAATGAAAGTCTGTCAAAAGTAGCATATATTGTTCCACAATAAACTGCCAGTATAACAAATTCAGCCAAGAACCAGAAACGCCAGTTGCATAATAACAAACAGAGACTGACTAGTACCTATTATTGGCAACTATCTGAGAAGCTATTTACTAACTGGGTCAGTACTATTAGTTCTGCAGCAAAATGGGAATTGTCTGTCCCAAAATACTGGCAAACAAGCCTTCTTGCTACTAAAAGAGGCTGTCTAGGAAAGATATAAATCTTGTTCCTGCCATGGACTGCAAGGTTCTTTTGCTTTAATCAGTAGAATTGTTACTGCTCTCCCCAGTTAATAGAATAAATTGGGGTTGAATACTACATTCATTCAAATCACCCAACAATTAGTTTGCTAAGTATGGTATAACAGGGATGGAAGTTCACTTAGAATGACAGAAATCTAGTTTCAAATCAGCTTCAATTATGAAAACTCTCTAGAGGTTCTTGGGCTGGTTGCTGAGAGAGGCCCAGTTTGAGGGAGCAGTTAAAGCACCAGGCTAGAAACCAGGAGACCAGGAATTCTAGTCCTGCCTTAGCATGAAGTCAGCAGGGTGACCTTAGGCCAATCCCTCTGTCTCAGTCCTGGGAAGGAGGCAATGACAAGCCACTTCTGAAATATAACCAGGAAAACTGCAGGGACTTGGCATGGCAGTCGCCAAGAATCAACATTGACTTGAAGGCACACATAAACCCACTTCTTGGGGTAGGGGCCTTAAAACATTCCAAAACAAAACATTCCAAGACTATTCAAACCCAAGAGGTTTCAATAGTCCATACTAAGTAAATCCAATATTGTTTCTAAGAGTTCCCCAATACTTCTTAAAATATATTCTTACGATAACTGTATGTCAGACATGTCAAACACAAGGCCCGGGGGCCGGATGCGGCCCACAAAGTGGTTTCATGTGGCCCGCGAAGCCATCCTGGAAACAGTGAGGGAACGGCCCCTTCTGCCTTGGCCCTGGCCCAGGCCAGCTGGGAGCCAATGTACAATTTTGTGGTGGCCATCTATGTTGAAACGCATTCAGTCTTAGCACCATAAGCCCCCCCCCCACATGGCCTGAGAGGAACAGCGAGACTCCTCGAGTGGACCACGCCTTGGCACTTGCCCTGGTCCCAGCCCCTTCTGCCAGAGACCCTCAGATCCCACTCCTGCCCAGGCCCCCACAGGCCCCCTTGACGCAAACGATGTAGAGCTGGCCATACCCACCCAGTAGGCCACACCCACTCCATCCACACAGTAGACCACACCCACCCTGGCCACACTCACCTGGCCCCCTGAGGGCAACCGCAATGTTGATGCGGCCCTCAATGAAATTGAGTTTGACACCCCTGCTGTATGTGGACACTAAAGTACGTGTATCCATCTGAGTTATTAAATCTGGATTGAAACAGTGCAGTGACAATGAAGCATTGAAGTTTCTTGCGTTTTTTTGCTGCCAACCAGTGGTCATCCATCATTTTTTGCAGATCGAACCTGGGAGTCCTAGCACGTGTCTTAACTGAGATAGAGTATTTCTTCAAGGACTTTGGACCAGTGCGCCTACAGTTGAAATTTGAAAAAAAATGTGAGTGCTCTCACATTGTAGCTACTTTGGGGAAGAAGAGAAAGCCTGTGCAAAGGATAAAACTGGTTAGAATGTTGCCTTTGAAGTTTTCAGCCTCAAGGATCCTTCCCACTCCCGATCATTATTTTATTTTATTTTTCAAAACAAAATACTACAATAATAATAATAATAATAATAGTAGTAGTAGTAGTAGTAGTAATAGTAAAGTTGGAAGGGACCTTGGAGGTCATCTAGTCCAACCCCCAGGCAGGAAATCCTATACCATTTCGGACAAATGGTTGTCCAGTCTCTTCTTAAAAACTTCCAGTGTTGGAGCATTCACCGCTTCTGGAGGCAGGTTGTTCCACTGGTTAATTGTTCTAACTGTCAGGAAATTTCTCCTTAGTTCTAGGTTGCTTCTCTCCTTGCTTAGTTTCCACCCGTTGCTTCTTGTCCTGCCTTCAGGCGCTTTGGAAAATAGCTTGACTCCCTCTTCTTTGTGGCAGCCCTTAAGATATTGGAACACTGCTATCATGTCCCCCCTCGTCCTTCTCTTCATTAAACTAGACATACCCAATTCCAGCAGCCGCTCCTTATATGCTTTAGCCTCCAGTCCCCTAATCATCTTTGTTGCTCTTCTCTGTACTCTTTCTAGAGTCTCAACATCTTTTTTACATCGCGATGACCAAAACTGGATGCAGTATCCAAGTGTGGCCTTACCAAGGCATTGTAAAGTGGTATTAACACTTCACGTGATCTTGATTCTATCCCTCTGTTAATGCAGACTAGCACTGTGTTGGTCTTTTTGGCAGCTGCAGCACATTGCTGGCTCATGTTTAGGTGATTGTCCACTAGGACTCCGAGGTCCTTCTCACAGTTACTACTATTGAACAAGGTACCCCCTATACTGTACCTGTGCATTTGGTTTTTCTTGCCTAAATGTAGAACCTTGCTTTTTTCACCATTGAATTTCATTTTGTTAGATAGTGCCCAGTGTTCAAGTCTGTCCAGATCCTTCTGTATCTTAAGCCTGTCTTCTGGATTTTGGCTATTCCTGCCAGCTTGGTGTCGTCTGCAAATTTGATGAGTTCCCCATCTATCCCCTCGTCCAAATCGTTGATGAAGATGTTGAAGAGCACTGGGCCCAGAACAGAGCCCTGGGGCACCCCACTACACACTTCCCTCCATGTAGATGCGGTTCCATTGAGGACCACACGCTGAGTACCGCTGGTCAGCCAGCTACGAATCCATCTGGTGGTGATTTATTTATTTATTTATTTATTTATTAAATTTATATACCGCCCTATCTCCCTTGCGGGACTCAGGGCGGTGAACAGGCGATACTAAAAACCACGATAATAAATAAATAGTTTGTTTTAAAATCGAATTAAATAACAGGCCTGTTCTAAAAACACACCCGTAAAAAACCCCCCACTGAAACATAATCAAACTACGCCAG
>NW_015386245.1:0-48313 GCF_001527695.2 Protobothrops mucrosquamatus | reverse complement strand
AGTGGTTCTGAGATCACATCTGCCAGTTCCTTGAGAACCTTGGGGTATAATCCATCTGGTCCTGGCGATTTGAACTCGTCTAGGCTGGACAGGTGCTCACTTACCATTTTCTTGCCTATCTTAACTTGTGTTTCTATTCTGTTTTTTATGGCACTATTTTTGATAGGTTGGTCTGTTTTTTCCCTTTGTGTAAAGACAGGGGTGACCCACCATTTTACATTTTTTAAGAGTGCTTATGAAGCAATGTGAGGAAAAGAGATGATACCAGCAAAATGCAAGCCTTTGCATTTTTAAAGTTAGAAGAATATAAAATTAATAAAGTTGGGTATGTTAGAAGAATTGACAGCTATTTGGAATCTTATACCAAAATACTAAGAAAGAAAACTGTATTTTATCTCTGATAGTTTATTATGTAACATTAAAAATATTTTATAACAGAAACAATGGAAACCATTCTAATGTAATAGATGTGATGCACCTGAGTACAGATACAGAATGCTATGACATTTTCATTATTGAAATATGATAAATAATCTGACATTCCAAGTCATAACTATTATAAACATGATAAAAGTACAGACTCTTTTTAACTGTTTTTCATTAGAAGTGTATTCCAGATGCTGGTGATAGGTATATAATTTCCACTGAGGTTTTATTTATTATGCTGCAGCCGAAATGTTGGTGTTTTTTTTTTTAAAAAACTGAGTTTTTCTACTTGGCCTGGTCTTTTTTTTCTTTCTTTTAAAATTCTGTCTAGCAAAATATATTCATTAAAAAATAAATAAAAGCCCAGATGACTTTTAGTTTCCAGGTAGCTAGCTACAAGTAGTCCTCAATTTACAACTGTTTGTTTAATGATGGCCTCAGAAAGTGACTTACGATCCGTTTCAAAATTATGACTGTCATACCACCCCTGCAGACATGTGATTACAATTCTAGGCATTTGGCAACCAGCTTATATTTACAACAATTGTAGCATCTTTGGGTCATGTGATTGCAATGTGTCATTTTAGTGTGTGATCTTCCCAGCCAGCTTCCAACAAGTAAAGTCAATTGAGAAAGCCGGATTCGCTTAACAAACGTAGTGAAAATGGTAGTAAAATCAGGTCTGCTCATATTATGCCTCACATTATAACAACTGCACTGACTAGCGATGAAAATTCCTGTTCCAAATGTGGTCATAATTTGTGGGTTATTTGTATTTCATTATTTAGATTTCTAAGATTTCTTTAAACTTTTAATTACATCTAATTCTTGAAAGATTTACGTTTATCTTAAGTGTATGTAAAATTTACTGATATAGGTTCTAGGTGTCTCCAGAACCAAGCAGGACTAGAAATGATTAATCAAGAAACAAGCTTCTCTAATCTTTGATTAATAAGATACAGTAAGGAATATTTGAAGATAACAGACTAACAGAGTTGGAAGGGGTCTTGGAAGTCTTCTAGTCCAACCCCCTGCTCAGGCAGGAAACCCTATAACATTTCAGACAAATGGTTGCCCAATTTCTTCTTAAAAACTTCCAGTGCTGGAGCACCCTCAACTTTTGGAGGCAAATCGTTCCACTGATTAATTGTTCTAACTGTCAGGAAATTTCTCCTTAGTTCTAGGTTGCTTCTCTCCTTGATTAGTTTCTATCCGTTGCTTCTTGTCCTGCCTTCAGGTGCTTTGGATAATTCTGGCCAGTACTTCTCCTTTCAAATGCAATCTTTAGATATACACAGCTGAAAGCCGTTCACTTTTTGCTTGCTTTCTGCTACACATTATATTATAAGGGGGAGAAAGACTGAGTCTTCTGAGAGGTAAAGTGATCAACAACCTGGACACTGTTTACACCAGACATGTCAAACACAAGGCCCGTGGGCCGGATGCAGCCCACAACATGGTTTCATGTGGCTCGCGAAGCCATCCTGGAAACAATGAGGGAACGTCACCCGCTGCCTTGGCCCTGGCCCAGGCCCAGGCCCAGGCCCTGGCCCAGCCAATGTACAATTTTGTGGTGGCCATCTATGCTGAAACACATTCAGTCTTAGCTCCACAAGGCTGTCTGGAAACAGCAAGGGACTGGCCCCTTCTGCTTCGGCCCTGCCCCCTGGGTGCATGCTGGGGAGGTGTCACCCTTTGTGAGGAATGAAGAAATGCACCATCGCCTGGAAGTGGCCAGCAAATGGCCCTCGCCTACTTCACATATCTGGCTTGATGGGCTCCGGGGGAGGGGTTTCAGCAGGCTCTTCCAGTGGACCATGTCTTGGCGCTTGCTCTGGTCCCACCCCCTTCTGCCAGAGACCCTTAGATCTGTCCCACTCCTGCCCAGGCCCCCACAGGCACCCTTGACGCAAATGATGTAGAGCTGGCCACGCCCACCCAGTAGACTACACCCACTCCAGCCACGCCCACCCAATAGGCCGTGCCCACCCTGGCCACACACACCCCCAGGGCAACCGCAATGCTGATGCAGCCCTCAATGAAATTGAGTTTGACACCACTGGTTTACACAATGGCTACTAAGTAGGTAAGAATCCATTCATACACAGACTGATGCAAAAACTTTACTTAGCAAAAGTAAAGATTAAGCTGAAGTCCTAAGTAATTAAAACCAGCATCTAGTCAAGTCAGTGAAAGTTAGTTCTGAATAGTTTCCCCCGAAATTAAATGATATTAAATCCATTTCTCTGAAAAGTTCAATTTTTAAAGAACGAATGAGAATCTTATTCAAGTTTTTCATGAACAAGTATCCTCTCCTAACTGTATGATCTAGGGCAACTGTAATTTACAACTTCCAGCAGCTCTAGCCAGAATGGCTAATTATGTAGGAAGCTGAAGGTTTTGTTTTTTGTTTTTTTTAAAAAAGGGGGGGTCCACAACATTTGCTCTAGTAAGATTTTGAATTGACAATGTAGATAGATCAACTGTTGCCAGTGAAAACTATAGGCAAACACATGATACAGAGGACACAATGGTTAAGGAAGAATGGCCTGCAAATACACAAGTAGACAAAAAGTTGATTGAGCATGTACCGTATAAGCATATCCTATTATGCCCAAGGGTCAGCTCTATATGAATGTTAAAGCATTTCAGAATACACCGTTCATGTTTTACCCCATTCTTCTTGACTCTGTTTTTCTTCAAGATACACACAAAGTCTGTCTAAGACCGTTCTTTTGAGGAATTGTGGCTTCCATGTGCTGCCAAGGTCAACAAGCAAAAGACAATAAATGCTACTATCAGTTTCATTTGTGGGATACTTAACTGAGAATAGGGAATTTTTTATAAGTATTGTGAAACTGAACAGAAGGGACTAAGATTTGATTCACAGGAAAAACTTAGCTTCTGAAATACAGGTAGTTCTTGCTTAACAATTCTAATTGGGACTGACAACTCCACTGCTAAGCAAAGTGGTCAGTAAGTGGGAAATCACATAAACTACAACTGCAGACTCTGGCTGGAAAGAGGCAAGACTAATCAGTTTCACATTTTCTGCTTTTGTTTGTTTCCTAACCACTCCCCAAAAGCAATGCAAATACACCCCCCCCCCCAGCCCTGGGCTAAAAGCCGCAAGCAGTCTACACAAACAGCGTAAAATATGCTCTGTAATCCCTTCCTCTCCAATGTCTTTTGTCTTTGAAGGGAGAGTAGGCTGCTAGCTCTTCTACACATTGAAAGCAAAGCAATTTTATCTGCAGCAGGAAGGGGTCAGGCAAAGACTAGATTGCTTACAAAAATCTTGCTTTTTTTTCTCCCTCCCCTTAAAGAGTAGAGAGATTGAAGGGGAAGAGATTTCAAGAGCATACTATAAGTTGTTTGCATAGTGTACCTCTGGCTCTCAATCCAAGCATGATCACATTGCTTTCAATGTGAAGAGGAGGAAACAGCTTACTCTCTTACAGAGCCTTCCTCTCCAATCTCTCTGCTCTGCAAGATAGAGGTAGATGGTGGCAGAAAAAAAACCAAAGTTAGGCCCACAATAATACAGACTGCTTGTAATGGTGATCATGTGACTGAGGGAGGCTGCAAAAATTGTAAATGGTCATACATTAGCCATAATTTTTTTCCAGCATCATCATAAGAATTAATGGTCACTGAATGGTCAGTAAGCAAGCAATACCTGTAAAGTAGAAAGTGATCAAGTCACCAAGAGATTGGTAGTTTTTTAAAAAGTGATTTTAAAAAAAAAGTATTGAAGTTTATGTGCATGACAAAGTATAGTGTAAAAAAGTACAAATTCTCTGATAAGAAAACCTGAATACATACAGTAGCAACTGGTAAGCTGACCAAACACAAGGCTTTTCTAGCACTTTCTGATCATCTTGCAGTCACAGATATATGTCTTGTGTGCCTTTTAAACAGAGGAGATATGACATTGCACTATTAAGTGCACATGCAGAACTATATTTTGGAAAAGTATGAATCAAGGACTAACTTATACTAACTAATAACCAATTAACTTCACTTATAGAAGAAGCTCTAGTGTAGATCTTATCCAATTCAATTCTCATGTGAGCAACTTGTTTACAGTCCCAACAACATAGTCATTTTCTAATTTTTGAGAATCAGTAATTGAGTGCCACATATTTTTGGCTCAACTGACATGATTGTTTGCAAAAGTAAACACTTGGGACTACTTGCACAAATGAAAAATATATTTTTGGAATTCAGCCTAGGAGTTTGCCACTTGTCAATCAGCTGCTGATGTCCTGGGTTTGTAAAACATACAAAGATTATAGTTGCTATCCTTTAACATTATTTAGGAAATTAAATTAAACAGGCTTGTTTTCCCCCAAATTTGTCACCCTTTAATGAAGGGATATACAAACAAATCTAGGCAAGGAATACTATATCCCTGACCTCGGTCCTGGGATCAACACAGATAAAATATGTGAAAAATAATCTAGCTGTTCTGATGTAAAAATAGGTAGAACTTCAGTCCAACATCAGCTTGCAAGAAGCAACTATAAGCTATTTCAGACACAGGCTTGAACCAACAATGTCTGGAAGAACTTGGCATTCTTATTCCAAAACTACTTTGCCTATATTTTTTTTTAAAGTGCTCTGGACCAAAAACCCAGACTGCATACCAGAAGTCTAGGAATAGGTTTTCTTATTTGCATTAGGTAAATGTAAAGTCTATAAGTCATTCCTCTGGCTGTTTAGAAAATCTTTAGTTTCTTCTACAAATGCATTTTGTTTGTCTTTTTTTTATTTGTCTGGCTAGAAACTCTGTATTTGAGGAAACTAAAAACCCTTATACTTCAAATACTCATACATATACACACTCACTCACACAAACACGCACACACACGCACACACACACATACACAGAGTCCAACCAAGAGCACCTGTAAATAGGACACCTCCCGGGATGTTGCCAAATTTGAAGCAGTTCAAAAAACCAGTCACTCAAAAATAAATAAATGAAAAGCAAAAATTCCATGGGGTATGTCCAGTTCTTAGTCAATTTACTCTAAACTGCTCTAAACTAGTGGTCTGGATTTCTGTTGATATAACTAAATATTCCATATTTATTTAACAATACACTTCAGATCTGTCCAACTGTCAGAGTCAACAAAACAATTCCACTAAAAAACACAGATGGAAACACATTGGCATTTATTTAATGGTTTGGTTTGTCTACATAAAAAACATAAGGAGGTAATGTTTCTATGGGGAAGGCAGAAAAGTTCTTTCTGTAAAGGCAGAAAAATCTAATGCCTGCAAAAGTATTTGACTGATGTCTGTGCCTATGTACACATATATAAGGTGTCTGAAATTGCATCCCTAAACTTTGAGTTTAATTCTTTTGATTTAACATGCTTCATTACTGGAGGTCTGCTCTAGGCTTTTTTTTGTTCCTCCCACTCCTACGGACTTCAAAGCAGTACATGCTTGAATTCCCAAATATATTAGCCTAGTTCAAATTATCATCTTAAGCAGCAGTTACTGCCCATTGATCAAGAGGAAAAAAGCCCAGCCACATACACACTGAGGCCCCTAATAAGATTAAATTAAAACAATATCACAAGAACTAAGACTAGTAAAGTAAAGGCACTAGCTGTGCCTTCTTCAACTGAACATAATATCTTTATATACAAAGAGATTACCTACTGATTCCAAACTGTTTTGCCTCCACAAAGATAAAAATAACTGTCAATACTGATGTCACACCAACAAACAAAACAAACAACTAGAAATTACAATCTAATTCAGCAAATGTCTATGGAGCTACTTAGTCATCCAGGTCATAATTGTCCCAAAGATGCTTTTTCACGAGGCAACTGGACTGTCTTAAGTGAAAGTCCAGTTGTTTAAAAGCATCTTTGGGATAGTTCAGCAAACCTACTTTCTCCATTTTAATGGTGTAATAGAGCTTCATTAACATAAATTAAATAATCAGGCACACTAACAGCTACAATTATATCATGATGGTGGCATGGCTATTCTTGCTAACTAACCACTAAAATATTAGTTGGGATGAGACAACAGCAGAGGGATCTGATTGTCCACTGTGTGAAAGCTAAACCAGTCACATATTGCCTCTAAATTCCTGGCCAGCATTGAGTTGATGCAAACTGAAGTATGTTGATGGTAATCAGCAGACAGAAGCAGGCTATCTTAAAACCCTCTACAAAATCCACAAATTATAATTAAAAATAAACTATTTTTAGAGTCATATCTAATTTATACATTTCTATCATCTGATATTCCTTTATTTCTGCTTCAGTTCCTCATTCTTAAGTGTGATATAACATCCATTTTCTATAGTTCATCACACTGGCCACTCACATGTCCAGCCCATAAGTATTTAAGCAACCTTAACAATGGGACTAGCATGGAGGAGCAAAGATATTGATGTAGAAATTAAAAAATGGCTTACTTTACATTAGAATGCAACATGCCCTATCTGGCTTGTTTTAAGTAATATATGAAGTTAAAAAAAGTTGACTAATTAAAGTACCATGTTTTTAGGGAAACGTTTGCAGAAAACTGTATAGATTGATGAAATGGTATACAGAACTATGTACCAAAAATGTTTGCAAAAATTGTGTAGGTTGGGCAAAGTGCAAAAACGCATACATGTATGCATATTTTGGTGGCAACTTTTAAAAAGCACTTTATTAAACTAATAAAAGGAATAGGATGACCAAGCTCTCACAGATGAGAAACTTAAGAAGCCAAATACATAGATTTGCCCATACTACGTCCCCATGGCACTAACTGCAACAATATATTTGTTGTAGTTATTTCCTGACTCTCTTCCAATAACTGAAGGGGGCTTGCTTGGGGCTTGTTCTTCATATTTGCCGCATAGCAGCAACCCTGTCAGATAGGGTTGGCTAAATGAAAATGGCTGTCCTAAAGTCATCTCATGTATTTCCATGAGATGAAGCAGAATTTATTTACCTACTTCAAGTCTGACAATTTATCTACCTCACCTCAGCAGCTATCATTTCACTGCTAAGAAAGATCAGCTGCCTGGACTGGCAGAAAAATCATTACTGATCTGCAAATGCGGATTTACTTCCTAAAGAAAAGCACAACATAAATGTCTATTTTAAGACTAATAATTACACAGGATTATCGCCTATAGCTTTAATTTATTTGTTGTTTATTAGGTATTGTACATCAACTTGAGCATGTTCTGGAAAGGCGATTATCTTGGAAATCTAAAAACTTTTTTTTTTTTTACTGATTCTTACTTTCTCCTTGTAGCAATCTTATCACACTTGCATAATATAAACAGCTCCAGTTCTTGCACAAAGAAGTAAGTCAGGATTATACATTTCAATACCTATATCTGCTTGCCGGGAAAGCCTATAAGCTATACACTGGACAAAATGAAGATATACTCAACATCTTAATAAAATAGGTTGAACAACAACAACAAAATTGATCTCCCAACACTTCTGTTGAGGAAAACCTCAAAACCAAAAATCCATTCACTTTCATGTCTATATACAGATTACAAGCTTGTCTCCCCCTCTTAGATGAATCACAATGTGGTAAGATTTTTAAAGCTGTTTTAAATCAGACCTGTCAAAAAAAAATCAGTCAAAAAAAAAAAGCAGGACATTTCCCCCTTCACCAACATACAATCAGCATTTTTTTAAAAAAGTATGCAAATGTTAAGTATTTACATTTTTCCCTATTAGTCATCAGTTCAAAATATCCGTGCCATTTTAATAAAACACAATAAAAAAGTGAAACTAAATATACTCAAGCAAGATTGAGACTAAACGTCAGAGGTTACAACTGTGGGAAAAGCAAATGTATTTGCATCATACCTAAAAAACACTAAGATGGCAAGCCTTTTTGGAAACAGAAAATTCCACAGCAAAACACTGCCTAAGAAAGATCCCCTAATTTCAGATGATGGAACTCACAGTGAAAGATCACTGAAAAAAATCCTTCCCAGCTGCAAGAGGTCTTTCTTCATGCAAGCCTCCACAACAACTTAGGGACCATAGAAGGGACCTTCACCTTCCACAATTCTCAACAACAGACACATTGGCGGCGAAAATCTGGGAGCTACAGATGACACATCTAGAAAGTACCCAGATTAAAGAAGAATGTATTTCCAAAAGCAGAGCACCATCTCTCTCAAACAATGGCCCAGCTTTCAACAATTGTGCTTTGTTACAACTGACTTTTAAGTTTCTAAAGTTCAAGTTATTTCCTCCCCCACCTGTCCATAAATCCAGTTCATTTCTGCTTCAAAGTGGACTACAGTGAGCCATTATGTCTTTCAAACAGCTGAAAAGCCTCTCTAGCAAGATACAATGGTGAATGATACTGAAAATCTGTCATAATCACCATCTGTCACCAACCCATATCAATGGCTTTAAAAACCTTATCTATTAGCGGACTTTCATTTTCCACGATTTTATTTTTCTACCAGGCCTATAAAATTAAACAGCTTCTTCAGATCTCTAATGCAGTAGCTGGACAAAGCCTCATTCAGGGGACTATGTGAGGATGAACAAATAATTCAGAGATAGATATTTTTTTTAAAAGTGCCTTCTTAGGTTTTGTATGAGGTTCGTGCAGTGGGGTGGGGTGCTCCTGGGAGGGATGAGCAAAGTATTCCAGGAGTTTAGATCAAAAATATATTCTTCTAGCAAGATTACTCAAGGTGTGACATCTATACTCTAGTGGATAACAGCAATATAGGAAGATGCTGGAGGTAGATAATCAATTGCAAACAACGATAAACCACTTCTCTATTTTATCAAGAAGATTACATGAATAGACAAGATAAAAGTAACTGACAATATAATGATGAATCATGGTCCTCTCGGGCTGGTTGGCACTCATCATGTTGAGGAATAGCTGAGAATCTTTTGGAGTACTAATAGTGTTTATGACACAACTAGATTAAAACCTTTTGGATAACTAATTGTTACATTACTCTGAAAAAAAAAGAAAATCTGAAGCTGCAAAGACTGAATTATAGTGGGAACATGGAGGCTTATCATTAAAAAAGTAAAAAATTACAAAGGAGAAAAACTAATCATAATCAGCACCAATATATAGCCAAATACCCATCCAGCAGAGGCTCACTTGTTATTTTATCCCAGGTCCTGGGAGACTAGACAGTCTTTAATAGCTTCCTAAACAACATCAGGATGGGACCCATCTGGATCTCCAGAGAGTAGGCACTATGATAGTAAAGACTTCTCAGATTCCACAAGACAACACTACTTAATTGATGGGCATGTACATAATGCCCGATCACACTAGACAAGCAGAAAGAACCAGAGATGGGTAGTTCCTCAAATAATCAGGCCCTTATCACAAAGAGTTTTGTAAAGATAACCAGTATCTTGAACTGCACCTAAAAACTAATTTGTAATCAATGCATTTTGTGGAGCTATGGGATTACTTAGGCATAACAAGGTATGCACACCACTGCCCATGCTGTTGCATAGCTTCCAAGTGGCCGTCAAGGTTAGCTTCATGTAAAGTATGCTATAGTAATCCATTTATGAGCTATCTAAGGTGTGAATAACTGTTTGAAGGCCCACCTAGTCCAAGTAAGGGCACAAGTGGCATACTAGACATACCTATGCAACAGCCCTTTTGGATACAGCTATTACCAGCTCTTTGAACAGGAGCTGTGAGTCCAGCATGACCCCTCAAGAATGTACTTGGAAAAGCTCAACACAGTAAAAGATGAATGAATCAATTATACATGGTATCTTAGGCATCAGCAAATTGAAAGAGACTGAAATTGGATACTTTCAGTCATAAAAATCACACTATTTACTTATCAGGCCACAAAAAAAACCAAAACAAATAATAGTATCAAGAGAATACTGCAAAAACGATACTTGGCACAAGACAGTCAACAATTGAATAACACCAATTTCATTTTGCAAACAAGGGATAATCCAAGTTTATGCACCAATCTCTGATGCAGAAGAACAGGAGGCATACTAGAATTTATTATATCAATTCATGTAGCAGCCCATTTCTAGATAGACAGATAGATGGATGGATGGATGGATGGATGGATGGATGGATGGATGGATGGATGGATGGATGGATAGATAGATAGATAGATAGATAGATAGATAGATAGATAGATAGATAGATAGATAGATAGATAGATAGATAGATAGATAGATAGATAACCTTTATTGTCATTTTTACTGTGGGCACATGGCACACATTAAAAATGAAATGTTGTTACTTGTTCTCAAAAGTAGGCAGTCAGTATAGGGTTAAATCCAATAAAAGCAAAAACAGAAATGAATGTAGGAATACAATATTAGCATAATGGCCCATGAGGACACTGTAACCCAAGTCATACAACCAGTGCTTTTTTCTTAAAAAAAAAAAAAAAAAAAGGTACCGGAACTCACACACGTCATACAACCCGCCTTGCCTACCCTACAAGGTTCCATCCAAAAAAGGTGCCGGAACTCCGTTCTGGGCGTTCTATGAGAAAAAAAGCCCTGCATACAACCACAGTTTTGTCACGGAAGAAAGAAACACTGACAACCTCATTCAATTTGTAGGCCTTAGAAGTTCTAGATAGAACTATGAAATGTTGACAGGATTGGAGTCAAACAAATTAGAATTCATTGCTGGGTCTCAGGTGTCTTTTATCCAACTGATATAGCCGATTTCTAATGCAAACTTCAATACAATTATACTAGCATACCATTTAGAAAGTTTATTTTTTCCATATTTTTCCATAAAGTCCCCCTGAAGAACAGTACTAACAGCATTAAAGCCAAAGCAATATTAGTCCCTTCCATCTGGTACTGTAGTAAAATATCTGCTTTCTTCCTTCAGGTTTTACAAGTTTAGTTAATCTTCTATCCAGAAATACACAAGTGGTTTACCTTCCACATATGCTACCCAATTTACTGCCCAGTAATTGTATTACAAATCATTACTACAACTGATACAGCAGCATGACCCCCTGGGGACAAATCTATTGTATAAGAATGTGGTCATCAGTTTGTGGGCAGCCAAAGATAAGTTGATGGTGAATGCATCCACTAATTCCAGTCCTGGCATTTTGTTTCATTTTCACAGTAAACAACTACATCAGAGACTACATGAAAAAGCCATTTAGCAGAAGGGTCTTGCAATGAATATGGCAAAATAGATGACACACACAGCACAAAATAGATGGCGTATAATTAAAGGGCTGGTTCTGGATTATACATCATGCTCCTTTCATTGCTGAGCAGAGATTATTATCTCCTCATAATGGTGCATCATGACCAGAATTCATTTAAAAAGTATTAAAATACAGTATACTGAAGCAGTCCCGCTGAAAAATATTGGAAAAAGGAAACTTACATCACTATTAGTGCAAAGGAGCTTAACAATCCTGGAGTGGGCCTGGTATATACACATGGACCGTAGTATTATTTTAAAAAATTAAGAGCCTGTCTTGGGATGTTAAATAGGATTAAGCCCTTTGTTTTCAAAACAGCAAGGACCTAATGAACAAAAGGGCAATAAAGCAAGGCTATGTAACTATTTCTTAACTGAACATAGCTGTCATTATATCAGGGGATCTAGTCCAGTCTAGCCACTCCAGATGGCAACAAGAGCTTAAAAATGGATTTTATGTGTGTATATAACAAAATAATTTACTATTTTGCGCATGTTTAAGAGTGTTCCTTCAAACAGAACTACAGATCATAAAGTGTAGATATATGAAATGTGAGAAAATATATGTGAGATGAGATCAGCTCTGTTTTTTGTTTTGTTTTTAAAGAAAATCTGGCTGTTGAAGATATCAAAGAAGTAGCTTCCCAACTACAATCTCTTTGCCCATGAAATGGCATTCTCATTTTTAAAGAGATTCAATTCATACCCAGAACTAATTAATGTCCAACTACAACGCTGAAACATACAACCAAGAAGACTTTCAACATAGAATTTGGAATTAGTGACACCTTGCTGAATTAGTAGCAGGTCCGTGCAGCAAAGCAAATTCAGGAGGTTCAGTGGAAAAATGTGCATTAAATGAGATAATGTGCCTATTTTATCATTTGATAATCCAAAAAACCAAATAGACAATCTGCACTATAGGCTAGAAAAGAAGTACATAATTCTATTGTCAACAGATCTGACCAAATACGGTAGGATATGTCGCTTAATGTAAGTTCTGCAAACTTCATTTCACAAACAATTTTCTGAACCAAATCCTATTTCTACACATTCCTGCAGACTATTCCATATTACACTATTATGTGAAAGCAAAGCCAGATACCCTGTAAAACATATGCTGCTGAGATTTAAAAAAAAAAAAACCAGTAGGTGAAAGCATCTTGAAAATAAAAAGATGCTTTCAGCATAAAATCTAAAAATCCCAACAATACTCTACAGAATTTTGTATTATTCCTTCAACAAGAAATTTACAACAGAATACAGGTCACACAATTGGGCATTCATTTAAAGTTCAGGCTAGCTCAGTGTTTTCCATATGAAAGAAAAAGAATGAATAGGCGTATTGTAGTGAATTCTCGAATACGTTCTTTATCTTGATAGTTAACATTTGTCAGTACATATAGATAAAACCTAAGTGCTTATATACTAACTAAAATCACTAGAAAACAGTTTACAAAGAAATTGATCCAGGTATTTAAAATGAACCAATGACATGGATTTCAGCTATATTACATTGCATATTACACAGGATATTAAATAAAATCCTTTGTGAGTCATCCCTAATTTAAAACACTGGGACTATTATCGAAAGGAGAAAACCACAGTAACATTCATAATAAGTCAAACAGCTTGGCAAACATTATACAGTAACTTTCAGCAATTTGCCCCTTTCAGCATCAAAAAGAAGGTTTGCCTTTGAACTTCACTTATAGTGCAAGAAACATTTAACAGGCATTCCCTAGGAATTCCCTACAAAGCCCACCAACGCTAAAATAAAAATGAACTTGACAGTTTTTATTACTTCTCCATTGGCAGAGAACTTCCCCACACATTATTGTGAAAAATCAAGAGCAGCTTGTTTTAACCATGAATTTATTTGATTTCAATCAAATACAATTGATATGTGTGCTATGTTTATTAATTTTCTCCTTTCCTTTTATTAAAAATTATAATGTTCCATAAACTTTGTGATTCACCAAACTCGATACAACACATGGTCATTGCTTCAAAAAGCCTTTGCACAGAAACACTGGACACTCCATTTTCTAGATTCTACAAAAACCAAGATTAGTAGACTCCCACAATGAAACAGGAGCTAAAACCTTCCCTAACTTTGTAACAACCTCAAGTTGGATCCACGTCTCTAAATCTGTCACAATTTGTTTTTGGATAGTTCTCAACAAGCAAAAAGCAATTTCAATTGCTCTTCTCTAAGTCATACTGGTGATGCCAGGTAAGAGCTTTTGTAATAGTTCTAGTAGGGAGAAATTATTTTTGACAGCTGTCCATCATCTAATCCTCGGGCTGACCTAGGGCAGTGGTGGCGAACCTATGGCATGGGTGCCAGAGGTGGCACTCAGAGCCCTCTCTGTGGGCACATGCGCCATCGCCCAATCCTAGGCCTTCAGCTGGGTTTTATAAAACCTTTTCGCTTTAGGCCTCCGCTGCCATGTGCAAAAAAGAAAAAAAGATTCAATCAGTCAATTTCAACTTCTCGCGGGGAAAAAAAAGATCTTGCAAAGTTGGAATTGATTGATTGAACTTTTTAGTCCCACCCAGTCTGCCGTTACCACTGCAGCCACGCCCACCCAATGGGACTCACCCCCCAATTGGCCACACCCAGCCAATGAGCCACACCCACCCAGCACCCGACGATGCATAAGTGGGTTTTGCGTTGCAGTTTGGGCACTCGGACTCTAAAAGGTTCGCCATCACTGACCTAGGGGATAAAGGGTTTTGAAATTCACAACTATTTCACATCTAGCAAACTGTCCCTACAGGAATTCACAGGTATAACCGGAGCCTCAAGAATACAGTTCTTCATAACCTCTTTGTCTCTTAGATGGCCATCTAATGACTTTGGCTATTTCTCCTTTGTTTTGCCAATATTAAGATTTCCTATATTTATATACAGGTAGTCCTCAGCCTACGACCACAATTGAGCCCAACATTTATATTGCTAAGTGAGAAATTTGCTAGGTGAGTTTTGCCCCGTTTTACAACTTTTCTTCCCACATTTGTTAAGTGAATCTGGCTTCTCCATTGACTTCGCTTGTCAGAAGGTTGCAAAGGGTTGTCAACCATCTGTAAATCATGTGACCATATGGATGCAGCAATGGTTGTAAGTGTGAAAAATGGTCATAAGTCACTTTTTTCAGTGCCGTTGTAACTTTGAACGGTCACTAAGTAAACTGCTGTAAGTCAAGGACTATCTGTATTGTTATTTACTGCATGTCAAATGAAATTCACGGCTAAATATAACTTTAAATAAAAACTGAAAAAATTCTTTTCTTCTCTGACGCTTTAGGCTTGTGTGGTTGGAGCCCCTTATAGGGCATATGTTTGTTGCTGTTGGCCAGATTTGCCAACACTTCTGCAAATACTATTAAATTGGGGGGAGCTACTATATACAAAGAAAGAGTTAGGAATTGGACTGGATTGAAGCAGAGAAGATGGGGTGAGTGGAATCTGGAGGTTCCACAGAGACAGGGAGAAGCAAAAAAGGCACATTTGCAAGTGAAACTGCTATGTACATGACACAAACAAAACATGAATGGATGGGCTAGGCTAGGGAAATAGAAAAGGAATATGTTCCTATATGGTGCTAAAAATTCTCATCCAAAGAAAATAACATATTTGTCCAGAAAATCCAAAGAAAATAAAATATTGCCCAGATTGGATCAAAAGGATACAGCTGAATACTGCAGCTTTTTCTTTCATTGTGTAGCTTTCTATCTACAAAACTATTTCTTAGATATCAGCAACAATGGATGGAAACTAATCAAGGAGAGAAACAACCTGGAATTAAGGAAAAACTTCCAAACAGTGAGAACAATTAACCAGTGGGATAGCTTGCCACCAGAAGTTGTAGGTGCTTCATCACTGTAGATTTTTAAGAAAAGACTGGGCAGCCATTTGTCTGAAATGATATAGGGTTGGACTAGAAGACCTCCAAGGTCCCTTCCAGCTCTATTCCGATTGATTGATATTATGAATGTTTTAAAAGCTTATACAATTTCATTCCACCTTTTGATCAACAACAGGTGAGTAGCATAAAAGTAATGAATTAGTCAAAGAGAAAACTAAGAGTGGTTTCTACACATGCTATTTGTATTACTCCAGAATGCTCTCTAGCCCTCTGTTCTCATGATCTGTGTTCAACTGAACGAATGTATTTCTGCAATAACAAAACAAAAGTTTTTTTTCTATTTGCAGCAATGAGGCCCTGAAGAGTTTGCAAACTGTCTCTCTTCCCACCAACAGCAGTAACTCCTGTCCCACCCAACTTTGCACTTTCAATTCACCTAGCATTCGATTCACAGGTCCTTAAAGGGGAAAGGTGCCTTGGCAGTTTCATACGTCATACTTCACAGAAACAGTTTAGAACTTTAGATTATTTTTGCATATCATCAGACACTATCCTGCTGGTTTCGCTTTCAAATGCTACAGGGTTTAAGTTGGACTGTTTTGTCTCTTTGCAGATGCTTGCATCTGTTCCCTTGGTGATAGACAGGGAAAAGGAGCTGAGGGAAAACTGACAAGGATTCTGCCTCCCACCCCTTTTCTTTTATGGCAATCATCCAGCTGTAAAGAGCACCATGCTGTTGATTGGGAAGGTTTTTTTTTCAAGTGGCTCTATTTTATGCATGGCTGAGGATGATGGGATTTTTGTTCTTTCAGAACCACCTTTTCTCCTCTAAGGCAACTTTTACTATTCTGACCCTGGTGTCTGTCTGTAAGCCTACTTTAGAATTTACACCCCTCCCTCCCAATTCCAGCCACTTCAATGTGTCACTATGGTTACAGTTGCTGATTGCAAAAGTACCAGCAGCTTGCTGTCTTTCACCATCACAGGTAAAAATAGGTTTTTAAATGCAACAAAGTAAGGATAGCTTGGTGGATTTGACAATAATCACTTAGGGCTTTCGTTTATTTCTTGCCTTTTTCTTGCTTTCCAAGATCTACAGTGGTAAAGATGACAGCATTAGTTGGCTTCAAAAGAGTTTGCAGGGATTCAGAAATGGAAAAAGTGCTGTGTGTAATAATAATAAAAAAATCTATGCAGCTTAGAGCCTGAGACCGTGCTAAGTAGGGCATCAGGAGAAACTTTTCATCCAGAACAAATAAAATAATCAGCTGCTTAAAGGTCAAATGAAACTTTTCTCAGAAGCAGAAATATACAAGGATGACACCAATCAAACAAGCCATATTTGGGGCATACCACATATCTCCAGCACCCCACCTGTCAAAGATTAGAAGCAAAGCTTATGAGAAGCCACTTTGCTAATGATCTCAGTCAGCTGCAGGACACAATCATTTAGTAGGAAACAAGTCTTTGATATGTCATTTGCAGCTCAAAATATTACCTCCAACTTCTTAGAAACCAATTGGATACGCTGTAAAACATGCCAAAGTAACTCTCGGCTAATTTGGGATAAATAAGCTTCTTATGACTATGGGTCACATTAATATTTATGGGGGGAGGTGTACAAAGGGGTGCAGGTGAGAGCACTGAGAACTTTTATTTTAGTTTTCATCTGTTCTCCAGCTCAAAATAGCACAAAAAATGTGTCATCCCTTTTCAGTATAGAAGCATTGACCTTGATCATGTGCCTTGTCACCCTCCCAGATAAACCAGGAAATGCGACAAGCTGAACTCATTCTACTTTACTGTAAGGCTACATTGACAGAATCTTGCAAATCTGAAGGCACAAACTTATCACTTCCATTTTTAACGTCTTGATTCATTAAGATGGGTATTTCCTAAGTTTCTTTCTCTGGCCATTAAGTGACTGTGGGCTCCCGCCTTTCTTGTTTCCTGGACGGCATTTCCCCAAGGTCATTCGTACATTCCATTATAGAACCCTGCAGACATAGAATTATTATTTTTGGTCCATTCGTCTTAGAGCAATACTACACCAGCTGTGGGCATTTATGAATGATATGGAAGAAACCTTCTTAGACCAATTCATTGATTTACCATCAGATTTACCCACAGAACTATCCTACAGGAAGAAGCAGAAAAGTAATATTCACAAGTGCCATCTTTCCTTGTAACTGTCATTTTTTTTAAGCCAGTGTTTCCTTCTTTTCATTTCCTTCAGCCAAGTATTTTGTTTTTGGCAAATGAGGTGTGATAAACTGGGAATTGATCTTTCATAAGACACCTTCGTAACTAGGGGAGATGTATATGACACAGCCCCATGACACAAATTAAATAGAACGGTATTTGGCAGATACTTATTCATTTGCAATGTACTAGCTATATTAGTAATATTTTTGTTAAATCCAGTCCAGAAATAATAATTTATGCATTTATTCACATTTATTCTATCCTCTGAAAGTAGAAAAAAACCTATCTACTCAAAATTCAAGTTGAGCAAAAAATTCTTTCTGCCAAGAAATGACATCTTGCAGAGAACTCAAATAAGTCTCTTGAAATTCTGGCTATCTGTAGTTTGAAAATAAATACAAGGAAAAGAAAAAGTGAAGTTTGCCACCTACTGCCCAGCAGCATAACAGTAAATACACTGTATTAGCTTTGTATTTTCAAAACTCTAAAGGTGATTTATCCTTTCATTGAATATTATATATTTTCAATTACTGGACTAAATATACTTTCCACTTTTTCTTTTCTTCTCCTTGAAAATACATTAAAATAATATTATTTCAATTCCTGTGGCCAAAAGAAACTTTATTAACTAGACTATGATATGAACCCTGCATAATAAATGTGATTGGATTACAATAAAGTTTATTATAGCATACAGCCTAGCAAGGAATCCCTTTGAAAAGAAGCCAACAATGTTATATGTTCAAATAAAAAAGTCTGCCAACAAATTAGAAACAACAGAATAATAAAACAATAGTTCAGTTTCACATAAAGTTGAATAAGATTATTTTTGCATTTTCAATGAAAGGCATCAAAGAAAAGGTTATGCTAGGCAGAGATCTCTATACGCAAGCATACAACAATCTTGTGTATAGAAGCTATGTCTCAGTGGACAAAAGGGTGTCAGTGGTGTTTCCGAGCTCTTTCTTGCAAGTGTCCATAATTCAAGATAAAAGACAGGGTTCTCTGAAGCTTTCTTTAAAAATAGCAATTTTGATTTCTGAACATTTGAAAAGGGGCTCAGTTTTCACGAAGTATCATTGAAAGGCTGTGAAGAATCCCTTATTCTATTTAAGCCATGCAGATTAAAGGTAATCTGAACTTCAATACTCTGAATTTATGTGAATGAGAACTCTTCAAGCGGGGCTGACTGAATCCCTTTTTGCATTCTTTCCACATTTTGAATATCAAATTCCTTGTATCCCACTTATGAATACACACACTAACTTCTGATCAATTTAAGTAGTGTTCACAAGACCAGTAAGCGATCAAGTAAAATTATCAGATATACTCAGCTACAGCCCAGAGTGAGTCAGCTAACTCACATAAAAAGGATCTCAGCTCAGCCTGGCATAGGTTGGCAATTTAGGTTTCCACAATCAATTCAAACCGATTCTCATCCGTCCATCCTGCTAGGCCACAGAGATTCAACAAATGGAGGAGAAGAAAGAGTTTTCATTTAATTTTGTTCTTTCTGAATACTCCTTTAGGAGACTGAGGGATTGGCAATAGACAGCAGAGGACAGGGGAATGGCTTAGGACAGGGGTAGGCAACCTTGGCTCTTTTATGACTCGTGGACTTCAACTCCCAGAATTCCTGAGTCAGCATGGCTGGCTCAGGAATTCTGGGAGTTGAAGTCCACGAGTCATAAAAGAGCCAAGGTTGCCTACTCCTGGCTTAGGAGAATATAAAATAAAGACATTACCCCAAATGACTTCCTGTTCCATAAGCAGGAGCTCTCCCATTTGCAGAAGCACTACTTGAAATCCGGTTACATTCTCTAAATCAGTTTTTCTCAACCTTGGGAATTGTAAAATGTGTGGACTTCAACTCCTAGAATTCCCCAGTCAGTTCCCAAGCTTGAGAAACACTATTCTAAATATACCATGTCTCCCCAAAAATAAGACTGGGTCTTATATTAATTTTTGCTCCAAAAGATGCATTAAGACTTATTTTCTGGTTGGGTCTTATATTCGGGGAAATACGGTACTAAATGCGTCCGTCTGGCTGACAGTCTTAACGGGCTTATTTTTGGGGTGGGGCTTATATTACGAGCGTCCTGAAAAATCATGCTAGGGCTTATTTTCCAGTTGGGTCTTATTTTTGGAGAAACACGGTGTGTCGGCTATAGGACAGTGATGGCAAACCTTTTAGAGACTGAGTGCCCAAAAACTGGCCCCGCCCCTGCCCTGCCCCCACCTGTCTGCCTGCAGGGCCACTCACTGCCTCCAGGGCCCGCTGCAGATCGCCCAGGCAGCCCAGCAGCGCCATGGCGGCCACGCCCTCTGCCCGCGCCCCACAGCATCAACTGTGCGCAATGGGGCGTGAGGGCAGAGTCTTGTCTACACTGCCTGGCTGCCATGTCCTTGGCTGCTGCCCCGCGTGGGTCACACTCAGGGGCGACTCCTCCAGGGGGGCTTCTGGTGAGGAGGGGGTCGCAGGGGGAGGCAAGGCTGGGGCAATGGCACGTGTGCCCACAGAGAGGGTTCCAAGTGCCACCTCTGGCACCCGTGCCATAGGTTCGCCACCACTGCTATAGGATGTCATTAGGAAACGACTCATATATGAATGGACTGAAAGGGCAAGGGTGTAGAATTGTAACACACATCAATCCCATCCTGCATAGCAGCCAGGAATAATGGAAACTGGAATCCAACCTCCGAAGGGCCACATGTTGCCTATTCATAATCTAACTGAAGCCTCACAAAAGATATAAAGCATTTAACTATAAATGCAATCCTATTTACATAGTTTCAACTGTAAAATTTTTATGTACAATAATGACTGCAAAAACTAAACAACTATACAGAAGAAACACAATGACATAAAGCATTACTTTGTATATATGAACTTTTACCATTTTCCTAAAGCAGTCAATTTCCTCCAATTGTGCTGTGCTTCGATAACGGCATGTATAAAGAGATATTTTTAATATGGGAAGATGAAACTGAATAAGCACATAAATTAACTAATTGTCCTAGTACTCATTCTGCCTTTAAAAACTTTGATAAGATTACTTTTGACAATGGCCAATCAATCATGTCCTTTCATTGCTGTCCTCTTTTTTTTTAAACACTCTGTTATTTCTGCTTTTAAAAATCCACTGCAGGTCCCTTCCCTTAAATTTTGCCATCAAGGCAAATTCTGGTCCCAGTTGTGATCGTTGTGCCCACTGTATACACACTGACAAGTAGATGTCATAACCCTACTTACAATGACATTAAGGCAAAATTTCCTTGAAGGCAAAAGAGACCAAGGAAGTGTTCCTTTTCCTTTGCCCTATAGAAGATCCTCCCCTTGAGGTCCAGCAAGCCCTTATCCTTTTAACCTTCTGGAAAACACTGAAGAACTGGTTTTCCCGACTGTGGGAACAGGGTGAAAGCAGAGTTGGAGGATAGTATTGTAGATTACATTGGAGACGTTTGGTTGTGGTGCCAGAATTTTCTGTTTCTGGTTTATTGTTTTTTGTTCTTATTTTTTGTGGGATATTGTTTTATCCTATGGTTGTGAATATAATGGTATGTTTGGTCTAGTGCAGGGGTAGGCAACCTTGGCTCTTTTATGACTCGTGGACTTCAACTCCCAGAATTCCTGAGCCAGCCATGCTCCACGAGTCATAAAAGAGCCACGGTTGCCTACCCCTGGTCTAGTGATTAAGCTAGATCTAGTGGTTTAAGGCAGTTTGGTCTAGTGGTTGAGGTACCAAGCTATAGAGCCAGAGACGGTGAGTTTAAGCGCCACCTAAACCATGAAAACCAGCTGGGTGACCCTGGGCCGGTTACTCTCTTTTGGCCCAAATCACCTCACAGAGCTGCTGTTGTGTGGAAAATAAGAGGAGGAAGGTGTGTTGGATATGTCCACCACCTTGAATTATTTGTAAAAATAATAAAGGCTAAACAAATAAATAAATAAATAAATAAACAAACAAACAAACAAACAAACAAACAAACAAACAAATAAAGGCTTTGTGAGACAGGAGGAAGAGCCACAGACTGCATGGGAAGCATTTCAGAAGATTCTATTAATATAACCTTACAAAAATGATAGAACTATTACTCATAGTTGTGGTTCTTGTCTGGACTATCTCAAAGGGCTAATATCAATCTTGCAAGACTCAAAGTATTTCTCCCCTCTTCTCCTTTTACTCTCTGGAAAACTAGTCCTTTCTGAAATGTTTCCCACCCTCTTCTGTGAACAGAATTGTCCAGTCTTTGGCTCTTCCTCCTGTCTCTCAAGGTCATTCTCATATATAATTACAGTGAGCTACCCAGAGTTCTGGTTTTAAGATGAGTGGCTATATTTTAAACTTCAGAGATGGAAGTTGTCTTGTACACCATTTGATCCAAGACTTAGGCAATATAGGAGAGCCAAGGAATACCATCCCAACAAGCGATTTCCCAAGAAATAGGTTTCATTAAAACAAAATAGTTTTTAATAGGCCAACTCTCTGCTCCCAGAAAAGTATTGATTCTTGGTAACAATAGCTTTGCTTGGAACCCACAAAACTACCAGCTTGTACGTTATCCTTGACTAGTAATGGTTTTTGTATGGATTTCATTCCTGAACATTATATGAAACTTTTGTCCTTCTTAGATTTTTAGGGAAAAGGAGAGATCTACTGCTTACCAGCAAGTATGTGGGGGAATTGTTGTGAATGATTATTATAAGAATGCTATTGTGGATGCCTAGTACTGCCATGCCTCACCATTTCAATGTTTTCCAATGAAAAACAGAGGTAATACATTTGACATATTACATATTACATCATCTGGAGAAAAGACAAAATGATAAAAGACCACATTAAGAATTCTTTTAAATTGCAAGGTGGTGTGATGTAGACTCCAGAAGTAAACATTTAAAAACAACTTAAATGTTGGTGAGTGCAAATGAAGTCAGTAACTCTGTTCACTTTCAAGTACAAACCAGCATTTAAAAAGTGGGTTTCTGGTATGGCCAGTTGTAGGTCCTTATTTTCTGTTCCAGTCCTTCCTGAAGGAGATGTAGAGATGACAATAATTTCCTTAAAGGCCCTAATCTGAATCTCCCTTCCTCATTCTGGTAATATCTATGAAGTCAAATCACTGGCAGAAGACATTTTAACTTTCTTCTGAAGCAATGTTAGTTACTTTAAGATGACTGATGAAAGATACTTTGCTACAAAAGGCATTGATTTTCCTCTGCAACAATCACAATATAACTCAGGGTGGAGGAGCTGCGCATACACATCTACATCTATCTATGTCTATGTCTACATCTGTGTCTATTTCAACTATCTATGAAGGGAGGCATTCATTTACATGTTTATATACAAGCATGCTGAAGAATATGATCTAGACAATATTTTCTTTTTGAGATTCCACAGTAGCATTTATATCATTATACAAGAATCCACTTTATTTTTATTATAATAGACACTTCATTCACGTTCCTAGGTTACTCCTGATTTTCCAGCTCTCAAAGCAACCAAATTTGAATCCAAGTATTAGTGTCATGGCTCTCCAGTGGGCTACTGTCACTAATATAAGCCCATGTCCACAAAATGCCACCAAACTAAATTCCTTGTTACCATTCAATACATTTTCAAAGGCAATTATCCTACCAACATTATCTTTCATTGATGTAATATTACAAAAAAGAATCAGACCTATTGATTTTTTTAAAAAAATGATGTCATGACCTTTAATTATAGAAAAATGTTGGCCTTATGAAAATGCTTCAAAATGTAGGAAAAGTTCTCTATGTAACAGCCTATGCGGGAAGTTGAGGACATTCATAAATTTGTCTTATAAGCTACAGTCCCAAGTAGCTCATTAGACAAATTTAAAACATGCTCACATGCATACAGTAATGAAAAACTTACTGTGGCTGTGTCTGCTGAGATAATCCAGGAGGTTTCTGCTTGAGTGTGAATGTCATCTGAGCCATGGGATTTGATTTCTGCTGGACCTGCACCTTCTTTGAAAACATCTGCTGAACTGACCGCTGAGGGATAGGCCAGGGTGGAGTAGCAGGACTTGATCCCCCAGGTGAAACAGTTTCTTGCTTGGTGGCATCTTCACAAACACTTCCTTTTGTGCCAGACTTACAGACACACAACTGGGGTCGTAGACACATCCCTCCATTCTGGCATGGTGGTGAACAGTTAGCTAAGGGGGGGGGGGGGAAGGACAAGTGAATAGAAAGGTAAAATATGTTTGTGTTACACAATCGTCAAACAAAATCAACTCTTTGGGATTAAATTCTGTACACTGCAAACAGATCCCATATATGAAGTCATTGAACTCCTTGCTGAGTAGCAGACACAAATATACTTGAAGTTGTACAAAATAGGCAGAATTTACAACGTCATGAGGTCCTCCATCTCATGCTGTCTACTGGAGTTATCTGAGGAGTATAATAATAATAATAATAATAATAATAATAATAATAATAATAATAATAATAATAATAATAATAATAATAATAATAATAATAATAATAATAATAATAATAATAATAATAATAATAATAATATAATAAAGCTGCCATTCTGCTTTGTCAGTGTTTAGAAGGAAAACTCCAATTCACCCAGTTATTTTTTCTGAGTACTAACAGAATTAATAAAAACAAGCTAATATGAAGCAAGATAGTTTTATTTACTTGCTATATTTTAGTATGACAATATTTCCCATGGACTTAGGAAAATACACTGTTAAAATCAAAACCCATCACAACCACTCACTAAGTCAATATAATAAATGAAAACAAATAAGACCATATCAGCAATAGCACTAAAAGTAATATAAATAGGTGTCCAATGACCTGCTATTAACATACACATATTTGAAATCTCCAAACACTAATAATAATAATAGTAATAGTAATAGTAATAATAAAGTTGGAAGGGACCTTGGAGGTCATCTAGTCCAACCCCTTGCTCAGGCAGGAAACCCTATACCATTTCAGACAAATGGCTGTCCAGTCTCTTCTTAAAAACTTCCAGTGTTGGAGCATTCACCGCTTCTGGAGGCAGGTTGTTCCACTGGTTAATTGCTCTAACTGTCAGAAAGTTTCTCCTTAGTTCTAGGTTGCTTCTCTCCTTGATCAGTTTCCATCCGTTGCTTGTCCTGCCTTCAGGCACTTTGGAAAATAGCTTGACTCCCTCTTCTTTGTAGCAGCCTCTGAGATATTGGAACATTGCTATCATGTCACCCCTCGTCCTTCTCTTCATTAAACTAGACATACCCAATTCCAGCAACCATTCCTTATATGCTTTAGCCTCCAGTCCCCTAATCATCTTTGTTGCTCTTCTCTGTACTCTTTCTAGAGTCTCAGCATCTTTTTTACATCGTGGTGACCAAACCTGGATGCAGTATTCCAAGTGTGGCCTTACCAAGGCATTGTAATGTGGCATTAAGTGGTAGAAGCTGTTGTTATGACTATCAAATTAAGAGTTTCTTCAGGGTGAAACTAAAAACCAGATTTCCCCATCCTGCTGCTACCTGGTTGCAGCCATTCTGCCTGGGAATTAAAGAAATTGAGCTGTATAGCTGAAGGGAGAAAGGCTGATGTAGGTTGTTTGTTACCAGCAAATCTACAACTTCTGTCTGCATCAGCTACTTGATCTATATACCATGACACAAATACTCAACCTTTATGGCATATTTTTATAAAAAACCACCCTCATGTATGTCAAATCATTCAAAGCAGTACGTGAACAGCTTTTTCTGGTGTGTGTGTGGGGGGGAGGCATGGAATGTTTAGAACATGTTGCAAACAGAATGGGTGAGAATACATCCAATTCACAAACTGGTTGCTGTGAGATCTAGTCAGTTATAAAATTCTGGCTTACCAAAATACGTGCAAAATCCTATATTTTTCCTCCTTCCTTCAAGATGGTCCCCTACCAATCAATTATGGAGAATTCCTGGCAACAGGAGTCATAGAATAGAGAACTATTTTTCATTACAGGATTTTGAATGAAATTTGGGAGTCATTCATCAGGGAGGTTTAATTGGATTTAGTAGCTTCCAACACATGCATTCTATGATCCCTGCTTTTTAAACATCTTTTTCTTGGCAGGTAGACCAACACTCATGCAATGCACTAGATTGCAGCTACCCACTTTCATTTTTTTAAAAAGCTTGTGTGATCCATTTGGGGCATGCCAGCCCCCACTCCTTTTTGATTAAAATAGGTTTAATCAGAAGGGAGCCAGAGTTTGACAGATACCAAGCAAGATTTCTGTGGTGATGCTGGTGGTCCCCATTTACCTCAGGAATTGAGAAATAAAAGCTTAATGTCTTTCTCCCAAAAACTGGTCTTCTGACAATTATAGATGAGAAAGGCTTGTAAATTCAAAGCACGCTGCAAATTTTTCTATGATTGTTTTCAGATACAGAGAAGTGTTTTCACAGATCATCACAATAGCCTGCTTGCTTTAAGTGTTGGGGAATATAACAATTTGGGCAGATTTCAAGACTATGAAAAGTCAAGACAAATCAATCATAAAATATAAGTCATCAATCTACAAGAACTTATTAGACATGAATTATGGCCTACTAGTAATGAAGACTGCCAACCATATGAGGATAGGTAAGCCAGAAAAAGAAGAGAGAGCCAGTAACTTTAGCCTATTTTAATTAACAGCAATGCTAACTATGCAGATATTACGTGGGCCAGATGTACATAAGAAAGCCTATGGTGCAACACTGCTGTTTAAGAAACACATTTTGAGAAAGAAAACTTATTTGTTAATTATTTTAAAAGATATCACTTGAGAGTTGCACTTTATTTTTCTTTTGGTAAATATTTTTGCTGAGTACTGTGGAAAAGGGTTGACATAGAAATGCTGCATATGTTTTATGTATTTGTTTTGTCCTGAAACAAAAAGAGTACACCCTCTGATACACATCAAGTGCATTTCTCACTTTCAAATCTGCTCCATACCGTAAACTGAACTTGGCAAGCTGCTTCTATCTGGACTAAGAACTTATTGTTATTTCCAATTATCCAATTGCTTTCAGATCTCCAGCGAATGCAAAACAGATCCACCATGTTCTTCTGGGCTCATGGGACCTTTAGATGCATATAATACACCACAAGGAACTGACAGACCAAAAGCAGCCTGACACTTAACCATAATGATTAGTTTAGGTGAGAATGATTGAGTAGTTGAGACAGATTTCCTACAGGCTTCTTGAAAACGTCTACTGGCAAAGCTATCTGTTCATGCATGATTTCAAGCCACTATCAGATTTCTTAGCACTGCATAACTCACCTCCACTCATTGGTCAACTGAAAGCAATGAGCAGTTCCAGCTCTTGCATTAGAGCAGATAATTGTCAATAACATACCTAGACTATCATCTGTGGCATGATGATGATTTACCTAAAAAACTTTGGAAGCTCACCCCTTTTATATTAAGCCTCTAAAACACTGGTACTTCTCTTATCTGGCTTTAAAATACAGAACAAGACACAGCATGTTTAATTCACCTATTAGGAAAACACCCTTCAGTCAAATAGTTTTTATGCAATTGCTGGCAATAGCAAGAAAAAGCTGTTTTGTGTCACCAGGGCCATTTCCAGCTGCCTTTCTATTGAAGCCACAATAACAAACAATAACAAATTGTTTCAAGGACAAAATATCAGGCTTCACTTCTAATTCAGAATAAAAATATTACCTTTGAATAACATTTCATAAAAAAATATTTTTAAAAATATCCAGCACAATGTTACAAGTGATATTATACTTGGGAATGAGGTTCGGTGGGAATGGGCTCTGCATCTACCATTCCCTAAGAATGAAATCTTCCTGAATGTTGCAGGCATTACATGCAAAGAAGTAAGCATAGAATCCTACTGCTATTACAGAGGTGAGAGGTTGTGTGAAGGCTGGGAAAATAATGTAAGGGAGAGTAGATCTAAACAATCAAGAAACAGAAGGCAAGTCCATTGGCAGCTTATGTCATAAACAGCAACTCAATCCATGTGGCATTCATAGAGACTTTTCTTTATGAAACTCACTATAAATGTGAGTAGGAAATCTTGAAGTTTCCAGGATTCTGTATTTACCTTAGTCTACACTAGTGTTTTTCAAACTTGGCAACTTTAAGATGTGTGGACCTTAGTATAGACCCAGCAGGCTGGCTGGGGAATTCTGGGAGTTGAACTTCACATATCTTAAAGTTGCCAAGTATGAAAAACACAGATCTACATTAAGTATTCCTTACTGAAATACATGTTGTTCTTATTTCCTTGGCCTTGTCCAGATGCATGGGGCTTGAAACCTGCCATCAAATCTCACAATTTTCTTTAAACCCCCAAATATTTTAATATCAATGTCAACTCTACAACGAACCTAGCTGAAGCCATCTTGCTCATTGCCACACAAATGGGAGGGGGTCCGGAGGATTTTGCTAGTCTAAATAATTCTGTGTCCCATGGGAACCAAGGTCATTCTATAGGCTATGTTAGAGGGTTGGACGTTTTGTTAGAAAGCCCGCCAACCTATTCTATTGGGGAACGAGGATGACTGCATAGTACTGGGGCGGGAAGTTTGACTTTATCATAGTATAATTCTTTGGGGAGACTCTCAGACTTGGTTTCGCTTTTGAATGTGCTGATATTTTGTATCCAATAAACGTGTTTTTGAGGAACCTTCTAGCCTCAGAGTTCTGATTTATTTGGCTCTATGTGTCGGAACCATGACAATCAAATTAAAATGCAGTGTGCTGTTTATTGTCACTTGCAACTTCACACAAGGCCCAGACCCAGTACAAGTAACTAAGAGTTGCGGAATTAAGGGAAAACATAACCAATTAACCTTTATTAACCTTTTTAACTCTTAACCTTTGGTTAAGCTTCCCTCCGTTGTTCTGAATAATTTTGCCTCCATAGATTCCCACCCTAGATGACCTCATTTTTTTTGTTAATTTTCTAAATTAAAACATAAAAAGCTGAGATGCTGCAAGGCATCAGGCTTCTTAGCATTATTTTATTTTATAAAAATCTCAACATGCTCCCATTAGAGAGTCCATTGCTTTATTAGAATGGTTTGCCTCCTTAGAAAAAACTAAATAAGCTGGGAGAGACAGATAACATCTTACTTGCCTGGAGGAAATGAAAAGAATAACATCAACAGTTTGACTTTAGGTAAAGGGGTATTTTGTAACTAATTGTGGTCATGTGAGAGCATGTTGTAGAACTCCTGCAACATGCTTTCAAAATTCCAGCTATGACTAAATTGTTTCCTATCCCCAAATTACAGCATTTGGAGGAAATTATTTATGCTAGCCAAATGCATCATCACGGCATTCTAGGATTCTAGCATTCTCTCTGAAAAATTTCCAGCATTATCTTCCATGGTCATTGATGATCATTCTGCAAGTTAAATTATCTGCTGAATGACCAGTATGGGGATTGTCCCGGTTTTATTACAGAATAGAATAGAATTCTTTATTGGCCAAGTGTGATTGGACACACAAGGAATCTGTCTCCGGTGCATAAGCTCTCAGTGTACATATAAGCAACAAGTGATAAATCATGATCATAATCATAAAATACAGTCATCCTAAATCATAAGATACAACACTCAGTGATAGCCATAGGATATTAAATAAGCAAGCAACATAAATCATAATAGGATACTAAATAAAAACAACATAAATCATAAGATACAAACAACTAAGTTATAGTCATAAGAAGCTAAGGAATTAGGTAATAGGAAAGATGAGAAGGATAAGGATGCCAGATCTGAGTGGTTATCAGAAATAAGGTTTGATCAGAGGAATTGACTAGTTTATGTGGATTTTACCCTAGCTCAAGCTAAGCATGCAAATTCTACTAAGTTAGTTGCAACGCTCTTACCCCTACCCCTAACTCCAATTTAGGGCTGACAGAAACATGTCAATGGAACCTATTTTGTATAATGCCTGCTGGTGCATTTCTGGTGATTATGAATTATTTCTTGTGATTAAGATTATCTAAAGTGATTGTTCTTTCACCATAAAATAAGGAAGGATGCAGTGCCAGTAATTATTCATTAAAATAATTACAAATTTCTAAGCAACAGGAATGCACGTTCCCTAATGAAACAAAGCAGTGGTCAATGAACAGAACTTTTTCTAGAATATCCCACATTTAGAAAACTGAACTCAGGTGAAGGTGATCTATTTGAATTAATCTCACTTTATTTTGTTCAAATGACATACAGCTAGATCTATCTTTGAGTAAATCCCAAGAAAGGGAATCAAACTCCTTCACTTCTGAAAAAAAGTAATGGGAATTATCAAGATACTAAGGAGACAAGAAAGGAAACTACTTTGCATAGCATCCGGTTTATCATTCACAGACTGCATACACATGCATGCAATATTTGATTTCTCATTTCAATATTTTTCCATTAGCAGGAACAAGTAAACTAAGGGATCATTTTAAAAATGAATATGCTATCTGAATGAGGATTCTAGATTTCTCTTCTCAAACAAGCCAGAAAGTATAAATCTGATTTGCAATTCTTCAGTATAAGAAATGTAACCAGCTAGGAGACCCAATTCAGAGGAGAAATTGAGACTTTGTGAATGATAAAACAGGGGCCACCCTAAGTTTAATTGACTTGTTTATTTATTTGATTTTTAACCCCCCTTTTTAACTTTATAAATAACTCAAGGCAGCAAACATATAATACTCCCCTTCCTCCTCCTGTTTGCCCCAGAACAACAACGTTGTCACTATGTAACTTGTGGCTCCTTAGGAATTGTGCAGCACACCCTCGAAGATTAAAGCAGTTATGCATGACCTCCTGAAGAACTGTAAATCACAGCTGTTGCTCTCAGTGGCATTCGGATGCCACAACCTGGATGGTATAAGGGTGACTCCAAAGAGTTATGCTAGCTTAAAAACCTCAGTGAACCTATCCTGTTATGCACATTACAAAACAGTTAACGTAACCATTAGTATCTTATGGTCCCCAATATCCTTAGCAGTCAAAGATCTCAGTTACAAAACAAGCACTGAGCTTCCGCGCCTCAGAATGAGATCTCAATCCTTTCGTGCACGGGAAGGAATGCAATAACACAGAATTACACTACATCTTAAAAACAATACCTTAAAACTACATCTGACACAGATTTCAGCTCAAACAGGAAACTATTCCTAGACTATAACCTAATGCATGGATTAGTACATCCCAAATTTGAGTTTATCTATGCATAGAATTTTAAAGTTATTTAAACCAGAATAGCTTCTTAGTAATATGAATCAAGTTTATGATAACATATAACATTATTCAGTGATATGGTAACATGGTTCTTGATACCCATTTCTAGTAGACTTTGAATGTGATTAAATATATACAATATGCTTAACTGGTCACAACAAATTAATGGTAAGATAATAACTTCTATGAATTTTTAAATCCCTGATTTATTCATTTCAGTTATAATCCTTTCATGTTCTTTCTTGTACTTATTTAAATATTTTATTTCTGCATCCAGCGTCTGCAGATGTGCAGCCACAACAAATTTAAAATAATAATTGTATTGTATGAAGTAGATCTTGTCACCTCCTTCCCCCTCTTTTAAAATATAGATTAATGATTCTTTGGGTGGGTCATTAATGACATTGCTGGGAATATAGACTTTACTTTTACTTATGGAACAATCTCTGGGGCCATGTATCATCCTGAAAAGCTGTGGCATGCTATCTAACATGTTGTGAGTAACTTTGTACTATATCTGTTCTTTCAGATGTGTCCAGGACATTTATGGAAAAAGAAATGCATTTTCAGCTTGATGCTTTCCACAGAACCTTTACCTAACCAGCACTAGCTATAATCTTATTTATCAAACATCTTAGCAAATATTTAATTTATTAGGCCAATGGTACTCTGCATTTTGCTTCTACCTTTAAAAAAAATTACGATATCCAAGGAAACAGTAAAAACATAAAATAGTATAGACAGCCCAGATTAGAGCCAGCCATAACAGTTGGCCTATTGAACACACTAACTCTAGGCCAGTGGTGGCGAACCTCTGGCACACGGAGCCTTCTCTGTGGGCATGTGCACCGTCGCCCCAGCCCCACCTCTCCCCACGGCCCTCTCCTCACCAGCAGCCCCCCGGAGGAGAGTCGCCCCCAGGCACGGCCCGCGCAGAGCAGTGCAGCCAAGGACATGGCAGCCGGGCAGCGGGGACAAGACTCCGCCCTCATGCCATGTCACATGCAGATGATGTTATGGGTGGAGGGCGTGGCTGCCATAGCGCTGCTGGGCCACCTGGGAGATCTGCTGCAACAGGACATGTAGGCAGTGGGTGGCCCTGCAGATGGGTGGGGTGGGGGCAGGGGGCAGTGTGGGGGCAATTTGTTTCACTCGGTCTCTAAAAGGTTCACCATCACTGCCCTAGGCCCACTACCAGAACCAGATCTTCAAGGCTTTCTGGATCCCAATGAGAGTGCGCGCCACTTGATTTTTTTTTAGGTGGGGGGAATGCTGTTTCAGGGGGGAGGGGATACAATAGAAAATGTATTGGCCCATAAGATGACAACATTTAATAGAGGGATCCTGAAGCACATCCACTCTGCCAGAACATACCAAGCGGACAGAAACCATAATCCGTGACCCATCAAATAATCAGGTCCTAAACCATAAAGGGCTTTATGGTGACAACCTGGCAGCCAACTGGCAGCCAAGGCTGCTTGTTTTGCAATGGAAATACCTGGACATAATGTAAAGTGGTCATTACTGCTCACGCCACTGAATTTTGAACCAACTGTAGCTTCCAGAGCTCTTCTTCAAGAGCAACCCTGTGTAGAGCGCATTGCAATGATCAGTCATGAGATGACCAGACCGTGAATAGCTATCTGAACAGTCTCTACGAAGGTGACAGCTAAGTTCTGAAAAAAGGTAACCAAATTGTGGAAATACACTTAATAAGTAAGTTCAAATCAATGTATGGACTGATTTTTCTAATTTCCAACCATATTTTTGAAAGCACTCCATTCTCTACCACCTCCTGTTTGTTACCTACTGCAGAGGTCCCCGACCTTGGCAACTTTAAGACTTGTGGAGGAAGACTGGCTGAAGAATTCTGGAAGCTGAAATCCACAAGACTTAAAGTTGCCAAGGTTGGAGACCCCTGACCTACTGCATACAACTCCCTGGTACTCTTTACCTCTTTCCATTTCTGCTTTCGAACCAGAATTTCTTTCACTCATCGCCATAATAAAACATTGCTTTTCGGTTTCTTCTGCCCCGTTTCCTTCTGTTCATGTGACTAAGCCATCTTTGGCTGCACAATCTTTATCTGTCCCCGCTACAAACATTAAGGATGAGATAAATGAATGACTTCTGCACAAAGACAGACTTACAGCTCTCCCATGATAACAGTTTGCTATCTGTCAGTACAATTTTCTGTATTTTGGCACCATATTTGGGAGGGGGGGAGCTCTTCTACAATTCTTGGCAGCACCAGAGGGTTAAATATGCAGTGCTATGTTTTTTCTATAGAGACTATGACTCTATCATATTTGTGAAAGCACTGGGAATTCTAATAAAAGTGTGTGTGTCGTTGCTGGAATTCTTGGTTGGCCCATTTAAAAACATCTGATGCATTCCTGTAGTGACATCTACAGTTGTGTAAACATGACCTCTAGAAATAAAGCAGGAGCCATGCCTTCTCTTTGCCAGTCTGAATCCTGCACTCCTAATCAAATCTTAAATTTTAGCTTTGAGCCACATAGCCCATAAAGATCACTGCATCCTTGCCTCTTCGTAATTTGTTAGTTAAATGCAATTGCGATCTAAGCCACTACAAATGTAGTATTCTGGAATGTTTCTGGTACTTAATAACTGACTTTACTAAGCTGGATACTAAAAATGATCTCATGTTCCTATCATGCAATAGTTTTTTTTTCAGTTAATGTTTGCATTCTTAGCATCATTGTGTAAACCTATCACATTTGCAATGAAATACATTAAGGCAGAGCAGAATAATTTAGGACTCGCCAATTCTTGGGTCTTGCAAATCCAGACAGTTGATAAACAGAAAAAAAAGGATGGTTGGGTCTCATGAATTATCCTACAGCACTAGAAGCTACATTTGGCCAGATGGGGTATAATTTATGCAGACTTGTACTCGCACCAATTGTTTTCTAACAGTGAATCAATAAAAGCATCTCCCTTCTGGCCTTGAGTGGTAAGCTCTGTGAAGCCAGCTTAATTTTGTTTCTAATTTAAAAAATATATATTCAAACTATATTTTTGCAAAACCATACTACCGTATTAGCCAGCTGTTATATTTCGACTTGGTTCGCTCAGTTCAGTCTGGTCTCTCCATTTTCTACATCCAGAAATATTTTGAAATACCACCACTATTGCAGGAACTGTATACTGGAATATGGGACATATCACCGCAGCAGTGGGAAACAGAACAAACACCTCTTCACAGTCTTGTTTAAAAAAAATATCAAATGAGCATGTAAAGCACCAAAGCTCCACAATATCCATTCATCTGATTTATAAAGCTGACCAACTCCACAGAGTCTCTGGACAGCTTACATCCATAGAAACAATCCAAAAACAACAACCAAAGGGAAACAACAATGCACATCCAGGAGAGCAATAAAACATCCAACCTAACATGCAGGGCCCCACTAGAGACTCACCACCCACCTAGATCAAAGCCTGGGAGAAAAGCCACATTTTTAAAGTTACTTGGTGTCACACAAAGCTAACAAAAGCTGTTGCAGAGTTTTGCATATTGTGGTGCAAAAATCTGCCCAATACTGCACTATTTATGATAGAAAATTATAAAGGGACAGGGTTACTCCAACATCCCCTCGCAGCAGTGGAAAGCAAATCTATGGTGACAGAAGCATCTATGAGAGTTTACCATGACAGTCACAGTCAGTGACCACTGAAAGCAGGGTACATTTCCCTATAATCAGAACTCAAATGCAGTGATACAAACAGATTAAAAATGTCTAGAGCATCAGGAGAGGAAAGTGGGAATTAGCTCACCCACAAGCCTAAGTTTTACACTTGCAAAGAAATGCCATAAAATTGCCACGGGTATAGTCAGCAACTTGCTTCTTCTCTTTCCCCAAACTACATAAGAAAATAGAATCTCAGTCAATTCTGCATCAACTATTGGGATATTATCAAAACCAGGGCTATTATATCAGAATTGGTAAAACCCAGTTGATCTCTAAGTAGTAGCAAAGACCTGCAGAAAATGCTAACTGTTTTTGCTGCCACCTAGCAGCTGTCCAACTTTCTGCAGTCCAAACCTGACAGCCCTACCAGAAATATATAAAGATAGCCCTCAACTTATGAACACAATTCGGACCAGAAATTTCCATTGCTAAGCAAGCTGGTCATTAAGTAAGTCCTACCCCATTTTACAACCCAAATTTTTGCTATGATTGTTAAGTGAATCACTGCAGCTATTAAGTGAATCACACCATTGTTAAGCAAATCTGGCTCCCCCCCCCCCCCGGACTTTGCTTATTGAAAGTCATCTGGCAAGGTTGCAAATGGCCATCACGCACAACCCCCGGGATGCTGCTGCAACCATGGTAAATATATACCAGTTGTCAAGCACCCAAATTTTAATCAGGTGACCATGGGCTGTTGCACCAGATGTAAGTCATTTTTTTCAGTACTGTTGTGACTTCAGTCAGTAAACAAATGGTTGCAAAGTTGAGGACTATCTGCTAACCACAGTGGATTTTTTCTTCACATTATCAGAACAGGCCCTTCTCCATCATTCACGGACACATGAAATTTACATGACAATAAACTGTTCTCTGTTACCATTAGACTGTCTATTGAATGGCCTCGGTTTGGAAAAATATATACAGCTTCCTTCTGAATGGCATTTTGCCAAAAATCTAAGTAGATAGGCATTTTATTTGGGGGTTTTCTTCAGCATACTAATACTTAAGTTGATCGACCGTTATAATCTGATTTGTTTATCTCTTTGCTGGTTTGTTTGTTTGTTTTTACTTTGTGGGAGTTTTTAAAAAGATTTTTGTTAATCTTTAATGAGCTGTCTTGAGTACTTCGTACCAAGACATAACATGTAATACAAATGTTTTCATCTTTCACAAGATATGTATCTGGAGCCAAGGCTGCTTGTCTCCATGTCTTTGGAAACAGGAACACACAAGAAGAAGTTAGGTGATGAGATGCTTTGAATAAACAAAAAACATACGGCCGCTGGAAACGAAAGAAAGAAATGAAGAGAGACTGACGAAACATATAGCTTCCATAATAGGTACTCTGCCTCAGTAACGTCAGGCTTGAAGCATAACCTACAACGGCAGGGACAAAGAACCACATTTAGAAAAAAAAGAATGAATAGGAATTCACAGGGATGAAGAAACCAGGCTGCAAAACCGGAATTCTACAATCTTCCATCTTCTCTCCGTAAACACCAGTTCAGAGTTTTCAATTATTGGCATGTACCCATATTTTTCAATATGAAATATCATACAGGATTTAAGATAGCCTTTTATTTCCAGACCAAATCTGGGAAATCCCCCTAACCAAAGATTTCTACTTTCAAGAGATATTAGCATAATTATCAGATCTCGGTTTTCCTTTTCACATGACAAATACTTGATAACTATGAAGCCTCAACATGGTGCATGCAGGCCTCTCACTTCTTGGGCCTTCAAGCCCCTCCCCATATGTTAGCATTCTTAACAAGTTTATTTTCTAGCAAATGAGTATGACTGGCCACATCTTCAGTGGCAAAAGTTTTATGAACTGGCAATTTTCTCCACAACAGATAATTGATCAGCACCTAGAACCTGTTAGTCTACATTATATTGTTTCTCAACCTCAGCAGCTTTAAGATGTTGGCTGGGGGATTCTGGAGTAGATACTCACACATCTTAAAGTTGCTAAGGTTGAAAAATGCTGCTCTAAATTATAGTAACCTAGCAAACGTGGTCCCATGTACAATCATGACTGTGTCCTATCTACAACACAGTCCCTTAAATCCCCAAAACCTTCAGTACTTAGATCCAAGCCTGGATACAATCTGATCCAAAGAATTTCCAGAATGCTCTGGGTCCACCACATATCCTTAATTCCTCCATTGTTGAGATGGGATTGCCAGAGATCCACAGGTGTCTATACCAGCAAAACTAAATCTCTTTTTACCTTACCCACTCTTATATGATTAATATAATCATTTCAATCATTCAATCATTTCATCATCTTTTTTATCTTTCTGCAGTCACCATCTGCTTGGAACTGAAAAGTTCTTTTCTTGCATTTCTGCTATATTATAAGTCAATCCTTTTAACCTGTATTTGCTAGAAAAAAACTGAATAAACTGATTTTTTTTTAAAAAAAAAAACCAGCATGATATGTCTGACAGGATCCATATCTCATGAGGATACAAGTAGAGAACACTCGAAATGCTCTCAGAATTCCAACTGTGTCCATTGATAAAAAGGCTGATTTTACAGTTAATGTGTATGTGGAATGGATTAGCTCACAATTACCCTTATTATACTAGAGAGGATTTTCATTCTATTACCAAGGACAGGTTTCATTCATGTGGAAAATTTCCATGCTGTTGAAAGAATCACATGTGATCATGACTATATATTATAGCAGCATAAAGAACTCAAAACATAAAGGATGTTTTTAATAGATTCTGCATTATAAAGATAACATGTGGACCGCCTTCGCGTTTGACCAACATCCGATATATGTAACATATATAGAGTTCCTGTTCCCCGACAGGACTCCGTGCTTAAGGTCCAATGTTTGCATTACATTTAAAGTGTCAGAGTCATTTTCATGTGGTCAGTAATTCTTAAGAATGCACAGCCACAAGGAATTTACCACATCCTGGAGAAGTTTATCTTTCCAATGGACCTTTAAAATATGGTGAACAGCAAACCTTATTTTAAAAAAACCTTACCACATGAAAACGATAAAGAAATTTTAAGTCACGGTGATGTCAGAATCTAGAGGCCCAACCAGTTCATTCTCTCCCATATGCAAGCTCAATGCATGGGAGGCATACTGATCCTATCCACCCAGAGTCACTGGGAGTCAGGCAGCATATAAATTTAATATATTATCAGTCAGCCAGATATAGAGACTGAATTTGACATTTTTATCCACCTACTGAGTCCTTCCCAAAGACTTGGGATAGACAGATAGTGTTGTTTAATAATATTAAAAGTATTATCATAGGATATAAGCTGGTCTAAGGCTTCCTTTTGTAATTTCCTGATAGTCATATTATGGTTGGTTGCATAGCCACCCAGATCTTTAGACAACATGGGGCACATCTATCCATTAATTGGCCCTGGGATAGGCAGGTGGTGGTTTTTGTCAGTGTTAGAGATATCCTCACAGGATATAAACTGTTTCAAGTAAAGCTGCCTTATGAAATTGACTGATGGTGATTTTGTCAAAGTTGCTGGTGTTCAAGTGGTGCTCCAGTTTGTATTGGGAAATCCCACAATATTTTTAATCTGCTCATTTTTGACTACTTATATTCCAACCAATTTTTCATTAGTGGCACATGATCATTTTTCAGTTGCTCCGGTGAATCATTTTGGCCTTTGTGTTATGACTTTGTTTATAATCAGTTTGCACAATCTTCTTGCATGAGTTGAGTATATTACCTACTGTTTCTTCTGCTTTTTCTGCACAATCTGCACTTTGAATCATTTGATGATTTTTGGGTTCTGGCCTTGAGCAGCAAAAATCAAGCCTTCAGTTTCTTTTTTTTAAATGTTCCAGTTGTTGGCCATTTTCAGGTTTTATCTTCAATCACTTTCCTTTCCATCTTTTGCAGAAGTTGACCATGTAATGCTTTTCCTTCCCTGCATTCTATTTGTGTTTATTTTTAGTTTCTTTTTTTTATATACATTTTTATTTCCTGCACATTCAGTAAATTCATTTCTAACTTGTATCAGTGGTTGTTTTTGGCCATCTTACAAAAGCAGTCAATGCATGCTTTTCTTCTTTAACAGTTTATTTGACTTGAACTAAACCTCTGCCTCTATTTCTTCAGGACAGGTATAATTTATCAATATCACTATGGGGATTCTCTACCACATCTCTTCCAGTCTGACATCTGAAAATAGGTCAAATGCTTGCACTTGTTAAATGTATCTAATATTAACAATAAAGCCAATAGGAAGAGCTCCAATGTTCTTTTCCCAATGATGTATTTATTTATATATGCGGGAGAATGCATCCCTGGAGTGAAGATTCCAGATTGCCACATAATGTATAGATTGGCAATCTACCATTCAACAACAACACTAAGCTGCCATTCTGCTTTGTCAGTGTTTAGAAGGAAAACTCCAATTCACCCCGTTATTTTTTCTGAGTGCTAACAGAATTAATAAAAACAAGCTAATATGAAGCAAGATAGTTTTATTTACTTGCTATATTTTAGTGTGACAATATTTCCCATGGACTTAGGAAAATACACTGTTAAAATCAAAACCCATCACAAACACTCACTAAGTCAATATAATAAATGAAAACAAATAAGACCATACCAGCAATAGCACTAAAAGTAATATAAATAGGTGTCCAATGACCTGCTATTAACATACACATATTTGAAATCTCCAAACAACAACAACAACAACAACAACAACAATAATAATAATAATAATAATAGTAATAGTAATAGTAATAGTAATAGTAATAATAAAGTTGGAAGGGACCTTGGATGTCATCTAGTCCAACCCCCTGCTCAGGCAGGAAACCCTATACCATTTCGGACAAATGGCTGTCCAGTCTCTTCTTAAAAACTTCCAGTGTTGGAGCATTCACCGCTTCTGGAGGCAGGTTGTTCCACTGGTTAATTGCTCTAACTGTCAGAAAGTTTCTCCTTAGTTCTAGGTTGCTTCTCTCCTTGATTAGTTTCCATCCGTAGCTTCTTGTCCTGCCTTCAGGCGCTTTGGAAAATAGCTTGACTCCCTCTTCTTTGTGGCAGCCCCTGAGATATTGGAACACTGCTATCATGTCCCCCCTCATCCTTCTCTTCGTTAAACTAGACATACCCAATTCCAGCAGCCGTTCCTTATATCCTTTAGCCTCCAGTCTCCTAATCATCTTTGTTGCTCTTCTCTGTACTCTTTCTAGAGTCTCAACATCTTTTTTACATCGCGGTGACCAAAACTGGATGCAGTATTCCAAGTGTGGCCTTACCAAGGCATTGTAAAGTGGTATTAATACTTCACGTGATCTTGATTCTATCCCTCTGTTAATGCAGCCTAGCACTGTGTTGGCCTTTTTGACAGCTGCAGCACACTGCTGGCTCATATTTAGGTGATTGTCCACTAGGACTCCGAGGTCCCTCTCACAGTTACTACTATTGAGCAAGGTACCCCCTATACTATACCTGTACATTTGGTTTTTCTTGCCTAAATGTAGAACCTTACTTTTTTCACCATTGAATTTCATTTTGTTAGATAGTGCCCAGTGTTCAAATATGTCCAGATCCTCCTGTATCTTAAGCCTGTATTCTGGAGTGTTGACTATTACTGCCAGCTTGGTGTTGTCTGCAAATTTGATGAGTTCCCCATCTATCCCCTCATCCAGATCGTTGATGAAGATGCTGAAGAGCACTGGGCCCAGAACAGAGCCCCTGGGGCACTCCACTACACACTTCCCTCCATGTAGATGCGGTTCCATTGAGGACCACACGCTGAATATGACCGGTCAGCCAGCTACGGATCCATCTGGTGGATGGTAGAAAGAAGTTCCATACTAGTAGTTATAACAGTGAATGAACCAACACAAAGCACTAGTGAGCTTTTGCAGCTGTAGGGAGAGGGATCACTACCAGTTAACTACAAAAATAAGCTGCTTCACTTCTTAAGAAGAGGAAGGAAGAATGATCCATTAAGGCAGGCCCTGAGAGATGAAAGCTTCCAACATGAACCTCAACGTGGACCTTAAGGAATGCATATCAAAATGTAAATGCATTGTTGTAATAACATATGCTTCAGCAACAGATGCTCAGACCCATAAAGCCATTGCTTTGTTGCACATTAAAGACAGATTATTTTCTGTCTGGGATGGGAATGTACTAGATTACAGTGTGTCCCAATAAAGCATTGCTACTTCTGCATGCATACTGGGAGACAGACATTCTCATCAGGAATGTATTGGATGTGTTTCCATATGTAAATGTGGAATGAAACAGAAGCATTTATTTCTGTCTATGTAAAATCAAGGTCTTTGCAGGACATCTGCAAGCCAGACTGATGAAAACAATTTCAGTAGTAGGAACAAAGGAAACAGCATCCTATGAAGACCAGGTGGGCAGAGGCAATTAGCTTTTTCCCACCTGCCACCATTTTCCTTTGCACAATGCAATGTTGATTAATTCTATGAAAATACCGCATGAATAGAGACTTCAACATTAACGTCACAATTACTGTGAAAATCACAGCATACCAGATATTTTTAGAAACTTTACTAGCCCTTTGAACTGAAAAGATGAATTATTCATTAACATGTTAATATAATTAATATTAATAAATATTAATTGATAGGATGTTGGAAAGAGGAAAGGAAGTCATGAATTTAACTGGCATGGGAATGGGGGCTTTCTTCTCTGTATTCTTTTAAATTTTTTCATTGATGTTTTAGCCAATGAAAAGTATTACACATGAATAACTACTGATAACATACTGCCTAAATACCATGCTTGTGTGCAAAGCATAAAAACATTGATTTTCTATTGTAAGACACACATGGATCTGTCTCCTGTCAGTGCTGGAAAAAATTATCAAATTCCTATTAAAATTAGAACCAAGATTCTGGGGGGGGGGGGGTGTCACAAGGGTTATATTAAGCTTTGCTCACAAGACCAAATAATCAATATAATTTTCATTTCACTAAAATATTAAAATTAAAAGTCTTCCCAATAAGAACTCTAACAGAGGCAGCCTGTGTGTTTATTCCTTTGATATATATATATATTGGAAGCATACAGCAGAACTGCTTCATTGATCTTTTCAGGGGAAGCTGAAAGTAGCCACTGAGAATGCCTTGTGCTTGCATGATGTATTAAAGATATAAAACGGAACCTGGGCAATTATTTTATTTTTATTATTATTTTATATTATTTATCATTATTATTTTATCTTCTACAATGGATTTTTGTAGAATGAAAAGAGGTGATTGAAACAGAGGAGAAGTTTGTAGGTAGAAGATGACAACATTTATGCCTACAATAAAAATTCCTGACTAAGGTAAGGCAGTACATAATGAAATCCTTTAAGAATCCTGAGATAACTTGGGGTACAATTTGGATGTTTTTCCTAACTATACTGGGCACACACCCTCCTTTCTTTCATACAATTGCAATATTTGTGTACCAGGTATTCCATAATCTATTCCAATTCCATTATAGGTCCAGCCAGTGACTGAAGTAAGGTTTTCTTCACTGACACTAGGTAGATTTCTTGCTGGATGGATAAAAAAATTTGGAACATAAACTGCGTCAAAATTCAAAACACCTAATTTTGAGTTCAAAATGACCTGTTCCAGGCTGCTTTAATAGTTTTGGAAGTATTCCAAGCTCAGAACACCTGTTTTGAATGCAAAATCATCTGTTTGGAACGTGAAACATATTCAGAATAATCAAAACAGCCTATTCTATGTTTGAAACAGTTGTTTCTCACTTAAGATAGGGTGTTTCAAATTGAGAATGGTTTTACTTCATGAGTACACATGAAGCATGTGTGCAGTGACATCATAGCACAAGTACCATGGCTGCATATTTGCAGCAACATACATGATTGCAACATCAGCTGATGACATCATGAAGTACATATCAATTTAACTGCAGTCTGACACGTGCCACTATTCAGATTCAAAAGGTTTTGTGCGTTATTGTTTCTTGCTGTTGCAAAATCTGAAATGTAAAGGAAAGACTCAATAAACCAAACTTTCCACTCGAGTCCTTTTTGCTGAAATATTTTCCTTGTATCAGTTCTACCTTTATGGATTGGCTGGGAGGGAGTGAAAAGAGGGCTTTGAATTTGCATATTTCCAGAGATTTATTTTTTTTTAGAAAGCTGAACTTGCTTTATCTTAATATAGTTTTGTTTTTATCACTTACCCGAAGATGACTAGGTGAATGAATGAGGTACCTGCCCCTCACCTCCAGCAACTGTTGTGGCAACATCCCACATCTGCTACACAGAAGTTCAGTAGAGAAACCTCTGACTGCAAAATGTTTTAACAGCCCTACAGTTGCTGTTCTGCACAATATCTGCTTTTTGTTCAGGAACAGTCAAACTCTGATCTCCCTTCCTTCCGCCGCGCCCTTAAGACATGGCTATTCCAACAAGCGGGACTGGCCTAGGGTAATTTTTTAGAGGGGTTTTAATTATATTTTAATTAGAAAATAATAAATATTTCTTTTTAACTAATTTTAAATTTTGTAATTGTTTTTGGTGTATTTTAAATTGATTGTCAGCCGCCCTGAGTCCGCAAGGAGAAGGGCGGGATATAAATTCAAACAATAATAATAATAATCTTGCATTTAAGAGAAGAAGCCGTTCCTATTTTGAACTCCAGTGACTTGGAAAGTGGGGAGGAATTAAAGCAGTACGATTAAAGCTCCTACAACTCAAAAGCGACATCAAAATGTAAACCTCTCTCCCCTGGAGAGATGAGTTCGCACCAAAAAGACCCTGCTTCATTTGGAGGAAGTTATGCAAATCTGAACCAGAAATAGGAAGCCACTTACAGGTCATTAAAGATGGAGAGGTCTACGTGCAAATCAATCCAGTATCCTGAATTGGATTGCTAAAACATTGACTATAAAAACCATTTGGGCTGTGATGCTCGCAAAATAATCCTGTAAAATCCCAAAAGAAAAGGGGAGGTGGAGGGGAAGGTCACATTTCCTAGCACAAAAGTATTTTGTGACCTGGTACAGAAGTCTCCTAGATTTGTATTGCTCATAAAGGGTGTATTATTTTAATTGCAGTGAGCTGGGTGGCTAAACAAACCAACAAACAACAATCTAAGTAGGACTGAATATAAAGTTAGGCCGCTAGCGTGGTAAATTTCTAGTGACAAGTATCTGAGGGAGACTTCAGGCCATCAACTGATTGCATACTGCAGGACTATGCAAGGACCAGTAACTATTTTTATACTTGGAGAGGAGAGGCCTTTGTTTCATGTTTAAAAGCTTATCCTTCCACATGGCTACTTACGTTTGGTACACCTCTGGGATCCAGGAACTTTGCTCCAGCCGTGACAGCATTGCCCACCACAGACATTCACCCTGCCAAAAAGAAAAAAAAAAGACAGTAGAGAAAAGGATCAACTGCCAGGTGCAGACATCGCCAATAAATTCTGCTGCATTTCAATAGCTCACTATTTTTCTCTCATTGGGGACCCTTTCAAAGCAGAGAGGGGGAGGGGAGGGGGAATGAGCTAAAAAAGCCAGCAAGAACTATAACAAGAGACTAAAAGAAAAAAATAATAATAAGGGGGAGAGATTGTGCTGACACTTCAGTGGAATGCTAGGAGTAGGCAGGAGGGGTGGAGTATTTCAGGCCTGAAGGAAAGTAGTTATAAGTGTTCCAAATAAGAATAGATTCTTCAGTACTTAGAAGGCAATAGGTCTTTCCTGACTGTCTGTGAGAGGGCTTTCTTTTTTCCTCTGTGGTTACCTCACTTTCATTGTATGTGACCTAGAGGCACATCTCTCTTGGCTGTGTAAGCATGAAAAGGAGTAGAGGCATCCAAATGCCTCAGCTGTTTACATTCTCACCACCTTCTCTAAGATTAAGGTCCCAAAGCTGGATGTCTCTGACCACAATAGGATGGAGGTCTCTAGCTAAATCTACCTCCTGCAAGCCAAAGGAAAAAGGAAGCCAAAAAAAACAAAACAAAACAAAACCTGAAAAAAATTAGCTAGTCCACCACATGCCAGGTGAGAAACCTGAGAAACCAATATCATGAGGCAGTTTTAGGAGCACCACTAAAGGCCAGCTGGGAACAAACCTATTCTGTTTTTACAATCCTTATGGATAATTTTTGGCTTTTCTGCATTAAGATAGCAGATGGGCCATATTGTGATGGGTTCCATCAATGAAAGTTTGAGTACTTGTCCAAGTTTAAGAATTACTTCTGCCATCTTTTGTTGCAGGTACAAGCTATGCTTCTACAAGCTTAAATGGAATGCTCTTGCGAATGTTCATATATTGTAAAATAGTGAGTGACTTAAAGCATGTCTGAATTTTTCCCTCAAAATTTAATCAGTGGTATTAATAGTAAATAGTAAAATAGTAATAACACTGAATGTGATATATAAACCATTACATTTTTAAAGAAATAAGAATGATATACAAATTCAAGCAAAATATTTTTAACACAAAGACTTTCAAAACATATTGGAAGAAGTGTGCTAATTTATATAAGAGACATTCCCTCTGTTTGTCCCACATAGAATATGCTTCTACTGAAATGGGCTCAGTGTGATTTTTTTCATCTAAAAATAAAGTTGACTTTTTCCCTTTAAAACTATGGTTGGTTACTGCAAAGAATAAAGATATTTAATCATACTAATTATTTAAAATATAATCAACCAAAACTTTAACTGGACATTACTGTATTTGAATTCATGATCTTAAGCTAGGCAAGTGCTTCTTAAAGTGTGGTCCTAGACCCTTAAGATTTCCCCAAGGTTCTTTCAGAGATTAATTAAATCAAAATTATTTGCCAAGCTATGTTGAAAATAGCACAATATTAAAACCCCATCAAACAACAGTAAAAAAAAAAGAGGCGGCAGTGAATGCATCAATTTTAATTTTTAATACAGTGAATATCTATTAATTCATACAAATGAAAGATCTTTGGGGGTCCTTCATAATTTTTGAAATGGAAAGGGATTCAAGAGAAAAGAATTTAAGAAACACTGTTAGAACATTGCTTCAAAGAAAAATCTGCTTTCTATTATAACATTCTTAAACTAACCATATGAGCTGGGTTTACACATCATATGAAACTAGCTAAACACAGTTTAGTCTACAGTATAGGTAGTCCTCAATTGATGATCATAACTGAGCCTGGAATTACAGCTGTACGTTGTTGTGCCATGTGATTGCATTTGAAGTTCTGAGCATTTTGTATAATGGTTAAGTAAACAGGAGGCCATTAAATGAATCCATTTTCCCAAATAGGCCTTTTTGCTGGAAACCAGAAGTAAATGCCAGAAACCCACAAACAAGGTTGCAAATCATGGTCACCTGATACAGGATGCTGCAAATGGCTGTCAAAGTGAGCCAGTTGCCAAGTGCCCAGAGTGTGATCACATCATCGCAGGTGTTTATGCGGCTATCATAACTGCAAAACCAGGTTGTAAGTAAATCTGGGGAGGTCTGTTGTAACTTCAAATGGTTGTTAAGTGACCAATCATAAGTAGAGGACTCTCTGTATTTGCATAAACTATGGAACTACTAAGCCTTTTTTTTTCAAAATTCAACAGCAGCACTTGCATCAAGCATAGTGTTGACAAACAATGCACTCTTTTACCCAAGAAAGGAGTGGACATTTATCTGAACATTCAGAAATACCTCCAGTTAACATGCTTCTCTACCAAAACCTTGAACTCAAATGACCTACATCATGTGTTTAAATTCTTCTTTCCATTTCTATAGCTATGGTTCATTTATGTGAAAGATAACCAAGCCAAAACTTTAGAAGGGAAATTCTGCCCCTGCTCTTTTTCAGTGTTTCACTGTCCTTTAAGCTACAGTCAAAGCAGCTTTTCTTAACTTGCTATCTTCCAGATAAGGCTTCTGGGCCTTAAAACTCCTAGAGTTCTCCCAAACTGGTTATTCACTCCTTCTTGGAGAACACCTGGCTTTGGAAGTGACTCTAAATAACAGGAACAGCATGATGCTGTCCAAAGATATTATGCTACCACTTTCATAATTCCTAATCACCTCAATCTCTGCTGGGTCATTCCGTTTGGGAATTACAGGGACTGCAGACCAGGCACTCTGGAAGGCAACAGATAAAGGAAAACTGGAAAGAAAGAAAGAAAAAAAAAAGGTCCCAAAATTGGGGATGGGAGTGAGGAGAACAGCATTGTGGGAAACCCTAAGCACTGTGAGCATCATGCATCGGATTACGGGTCGGCCAGTCCACAGGCATGCGCGATCTTTTTTTGGGGGTGGGTGGGGGGGAATAGAGAGACTCTCGACTGGCGAGAGCACCTGGGCCAGGCGGGAAACATCGTGGTTGTCGCCTTACCCTTGCAGCTGCCGCAGATGGGCTTTAGGGTAGACCTTAGCGCCGGAGGTGCCGTTGCTCTGGCGTTGCTGGGTCTTGGAGCGCAAGACGACTTTTCCAGCTTTGGCGAAGGAGGCAGAGGAGGACGCCGTGTGGATGCCGGCAGGTTTGTGTTGAAGGCGCACGGTGGGAGCCAAGCGGAGCTGCACGCCGGCACTGCTCGGTTTGCTCATCCGGCGAGTTCGCTCCAAGGTGCTGCTGCTGCGCCGAGAGCTGCCGTAAGGGGAATCCACCAGCTTCAGGTTGAACAGGCGCTGCTGCCTTCCGCTCTGCCGGCGGCTGGGAGACGCGCCGGGCTGCTCGGGCTGCAGCACGTAGGTGACCGTCCTCACCTTCGCTTTTTCGGAAGCGTCAAGCGTTGGGGACCAAAAGGCACAGACGCAGAGCAGGAAAGCCCACCTGAGCCAAGCCATCGCCTCCGGTTCCAAGGGGCTTCTCTTGCAGCCGGGCAAATGCACACCAACTTTCGGCGCAGACAAAAGGAACGCCAGGAGTCCTTGGTGCTTTGCGAGTCCCCCCCTCCGCTTGCCTTGCTCCGAAAGGGCAGCTCCTTCACCCCACCCGCCCCTCCAAAAATAAAAGTGCTTTAGATTCGGGGGTGTCTCATCCACCGCCTTCCCGCGTTGCCCTTCACCCCGCGAGGCAAGTTCAGTCAAAAAGTTTCTGCACCGAATAAGAAAACATGGTTAGGCAAAGGAGCGCGAAGAAGATAGCTGGAAGCCTGCAGAAGGGGGCGGTTTTCTAGTTCAGGGGTTTTCCCCTCTTGGGAGAGAGGGAAAAAAAAAACAGGCAGGCTGAGGAAGCTGGGAGTACGCATAGGTAAGAACTGATCTTTTTAAGGCAGTTCAGACTGGCGGGGAGGAGGGAAATCGGTCTTTTAAAAGTTTCTCTGGCTGTGTGGCTCCCCTTGAGTGTCGGATCTGTCCGGCCAATCCCAGAGAGCCGTGACGTCAGGCAGCCGTTCCTAATTGGGAAAACTATAAAAGGGGCTGGAGCTCCAAAGTCACAACCCAGTTTCAAAAACAGAATTGATGCACATCTGCCAGCCTTCCCTACCTCCGCGATGGCAAGACCAAAGACCTCAGCTGATAAGTCTTACCCTAGCGACACTTTTACGCACCCGCCGGTATGCGTTGCGTTTTCCCTTAACTGCTGGGTACTGTAATAGAAAGTTAGAAAGGGGCTTTCCTTATCAGTGATAGGGAATTTTCTTCAATTTTGCCCCTTGTTCCTGTAGTCAGTGCTTGCTATCCTTGTCTGGTTCC
>NW_015386244.1:1701748-1710089 GCF_001527695.2 Protobothrops mucrosquamatus | reverse complement strand
AAAATGTAAAAAATCATCCAGCTTATATCAATTATACAGTTATAAGTTTAAAATCCAGCACTGCCAATACATATACAGTGATGGAATGGTCAAAATTATACTTTTTATAGAAAAGATTCAGTCTGCTTTATGAATTCCATAAAAGCCAGACTGATTTAAGCACCAGTTTATCCTAGTCATTTTCTAAATTTTAATTTCAATCTATCTTTAATATTTAATTTCAATCTTTCAATTATTCAATTATGTATATTCCACAAATTAATAATTTTTAAAAAATAAAATGAATAAACTATTGCAATTTAGACATTCCAAACATATACACATGAGAAGTGAAGTTTAGCAACAAATCTTTTGCATTGAAACTGTTTGCAATAACTGTTCAATATATTTAATAATAAAATACTAATACTAAAACTCTTGACCAGCCTAATTAATTTACCTTATATAGCCCACGTATGCCTTCATACTTGTATATTTTAATAAGAGCATCCAACATCCCTTTATATTGCTTCTTTGAGAGGTCAGCACCGGCGTCATATTGTAACACAAGCCGAGTCTTGGTTACCCATATTGGGTTGGTAATACACAAAGTCATCACTCCTATCAAATATAATTTGAAAATCTTATCAGTGCTAGCATGTTAGTATTACAGAGAACTTCAAACATAATTTGAAAATTTCTGATTTATGTATCACATGGAATTTATGCATTCAATTTGCAAAAAAACTCAGTATACTTATGTAGCAAATATTTACCAAATAGTTTTATAATAATTATAATTATAATAATTATAATAATAAATCAACTTTCCTGGAAAGAAAATCCATTTAATACATGGATTTCAGTATAACTTGTATTGTAAAACTGGGAATACATTTGTGGTATCTTTGTATTGTGTTCAGGAAGTATGGATAAGAATTTGTAAGAAAACGTTAGAGAAAATAATCTTTAAAGATCTAATACTCAGCAAGTTGAGCATTTGTACTTTCAATAGGACAAAAAACATTTTTAGATGTTCAAAATTATTTTCTGAACTAATCCTATCAAAAACAAAGTATATCATATAGGCAGGCTACAAATAGCTCATATATTTCTTACCAGCTTCAGCTGCTGACACTAGGTGTTCAATTGCTCCAAGGTTTTCCATCTTATCCTCTGTCTTGTTGGCTTTAATTGCATTGTAGCTGAAGAATCAAATATGAAGATTAGAAAATCCATATTATTACTTGATATAGAAACATTAAAATAACCTGTTTAAGTAAAGTTGAGGCATTTTGGCTGTTAAGAAAAATATCAGTATATTATGGGAACATCAAAAACAACATGCAGACTTTTGAGTTTTTAAGAACTCTTTATCTACTTGCATGTGCAAGTTTGTGCAAGTCTAAATTTGCACACGTGTCACCTCTCTTGCAGAGCTTCATTGGTTGCCAATTTGCTTCTAGATCCAATACAAGGTGCTGATTATCACCTTTAAAGCCCTACGTTGCTTGGAGTCACGTATCTGAAGGGCTGTCTTTTCCCAATACATCAATTTGACTCACCAAATCAGGAAGGCAAGGTACGTTATGGGTCCCTTCCATCACGAATGTCTACCTACCAGGACTAAGAAAAGAGCCTATTCCATATTGGCTCCCTCCCTATGGAATGTCATTCCTGCACAGGTAAGACCTTGATACTATTTCAAAAGGGTTTGAATACATGGTTTTGTCAGTGGACCTGGGGATCCCAGGTTGATATGGAGCCCATCAAGCACATGTTGTTGCTGGGGGGAGGGAGTTTATTGGGTTTTCTAGTTGGGATTTTATTCTTGTATAGGCTGTTCAAGTCACTATCTGCCATATAAATTTAATACAAAATCTAGTAAAATTGTAATAATCCTCATTTTTGTTTATTTATCATCTTGCCTGGTTAGCAATTTTGGGAATTTGAATGTTTTCATGTCATTGTGTGATCCCAAGTTTGTGTATGGAATTCAGAATATAAACTCACCAAATATTGTCTTGAATTAAATAGCCATTTCACACATGCTCAGTTATTGTGAATAGCTTTCTTCAAACTGACCCTATGCCAGTGGCGGCGAACCTATGGCACGGGTGCCAGAGGTGGCACTCAGAGCCCTCTCTGTGGGCACATGCGCCGTCGCCCCAGTCCTAGGCCTTCAGCTGGGTTTTATAAAACCTTTTCACTTTAGGCCTCCGCCGCCATGTGCAAAAAAAAAAAAAAGGTTCAATCAGTCAATTTCAACTTCTTGTGGGAAAAAAAAGATCTTGCAAAGTTGAAATTGATTGAACTTTTTAGTCCCACCCAGTCTGCTGTTACCACCACAGCCACAGCCACCCAATTGGCCACACCCAGCCAATGGGCCACACCCACCCGGCACTTGACGATGCATAAGTGGGTTTTGGGTTGCAGTTTGGGCACTCGGTCTCTAAAAGGCTCGCCATCACTGCCCTATGCCCTTTCATATTTTGCTGTGCTTGATGGATAAGATATTGCCTGCTCTCCCTTACATGGGAATCTCCATATATTTGTGCCAAAGTAGGAGGTTTGGAGATGGTATTGAAAGTGACACTCCAAAGCCCCACAGATGTTGATATTTGATAATCTTATATTCAGTGGCCAATAAATGGGAAGGCAGTTTACACAACTGATACTTCTCTTCACTTCTTCCCTGTTGAAGCTCCTGGTAAGCTATAAATGTTTCCAGGTGATCAAGACACAATCCAAAACAGCAGTGCTGCGTTATATATAGATAGGAGCTATATAGTGTTTCAGATTTGGTTCTAAAAAAGATGTTTTGGAGAGAACATGGATGCAAACATAGCACGGTTTTCAATTCTAAAATGCAGCTTTATCTCTTCTTGGAAAAAAACTTAAAAGAGTTGCAGAGAGGTGCTATGTTAGTACCCTCACATGTTCCAAAACACCTTTTGGGGAGCCAAGTCCAAAACAATGCATAGCTCTAATACAGATGTGATGCAAAGAGAGAAATTATCTGAAATCATGGACAGGAGCTTGCAACATCCCTCACTACCTGCTTCTGCTCTCCCATGCAGTCTTGTATGATAGAACCGATAATCTTAGATAGGACTCCAACTCTCCAGAGAAGATCTTGGGGAGTACAGGAGGCTATGGGGAAGAGGAAAGGAAAATAAAAATCAGTTGCACAAGTTGCCTTTCAACCACTGTGCAATGATTCCTGACAGCTACTTTAGTGACTGAAATTTAAAAGGCCCCAACTGTATGAAAACTACTGAATGATCTAGGGCAGTTTTACCAAAATTGAGAAACACTGATCTAGTATTATTAGAGTTAATAAGAATAAGTTAAGCTTTTGCTATTGTCTGGGAAAGAATAATCCAAAGGAGCAGTATAGGCCACTGACAAGTATTAGATTAGTGCTGTAAAATCTTCCAGTTAAAGCCTAGAATAGATGGACAAAGTTAACATATTTGTTAATCTGCTATGGGAGAAGTGAAAAAATCTGGGAAAAAACCAAACTGTTTTGGGATTAACTGGGAGACATTTAAACAGTTTCAACTTACAAGAAAAAATACAGACCCCAAGAAGCACCTGCACCCCAAACATTTGGAGTCACTCCTTGGTACAGACCACGTAATCCTTCTTGTTTCCAGATGGTTGACAAACAATGCAAGATACCATTGTATTTTGGTCTCAGCTCCAAGCCATCACTCACTACACAAAAGAATTGGAAATTAGTTTGAAAACTGTATGCTCTTGAATCAGTGATCAATGTGATTCTCTTAGACTTAGACAACCACAGTATGTTTTTTCTCTCTCCTGATGAGAACAAAAGTCCAATTTCATGCATTATGTGTCCATAGGTTACACTAACAACCTCTTATTCCCCAATTCCTGGTGTCCACATCTCTTGCACAGGTAGAAAAAGCAGCTGATGTATCATCCTACATCTCTAAATTCATTTAACAGTAGAAACATCCAGGTAATAACAAAGATTTTCTTGGAACAAGATTTTTTATGCAGAAAATTCAGTATCTGGCCTCAAGCTAAAAGATTGTCTTAAATAGGTGCCTAGTATGTTAAAGTGGAATATTAACACTGAGTGCACCAAAGATCAGATTCAGTATTTGGTGATGTACATACAACATTAATGGGGAAGATAGGTGTACAATCGGGGCAGTTATCACCTGTCATATTAATGTAGTAAAATGAACAATTATTAGAATAATGATTTGTCTGCATAACTAGAATAATGATTTGTCTGCATAATTGCTAGAATAATGATGTAATGCCATAATCACTGGGAAAATTCACTGGGAAAGTTCTGTGTCAGTAATATGTGGCTAACCAAATGCGCATTGCACATGGATACTTTGTATGTAGCAAAACCTTCCATTGTATGCCCGTGAGAAACGATCCAAATGTATTACAGTGTATTACCATGTGTAGTCCCTTTGTTCCTAAAAGAAGGATAGTATAAAAACTGAAGCCTAATCCCGCCCTCCTCGCTCAGAATTGCCTATCTCTATATGCCTCTGAACCTGCGCAAATAAACCTCTCTGCTAAACCCCTCTGGAATTCGTAAGAGTTCTTTCGTTTTCCACAAGAATATCAAAGTCCTGTCAATTTCTAGTGAAGAGGATGCATAGAGTGACTAGTTCTTTCCTTTCTATCAAAGCAACCTACTTTCCCCCACAACGACCCTGGGCTCATTTAACGTCCGCTTCTTTGGCGGCGGGGAAGAAGAGAGGAGGAGCTCACCTGCGAAGCGGATCTTGACCAAGTCCAGAGGGTGCAGGATCAGCGTGGAGACAACGCCGCCGCTCACCCCGGCCAGCAGGTTCTCGTAGCGCACGTGCCTGAAGGGGGACTTGGCCGTTGCGGCCGAAGTAGCCGAGGGGGAAGCAGCAGAGCCCGCCAGCGTACTCTGGACGCCTGGAACGGCGGCGGAACTCATGAGAGGGAAGCAATGACAGTGAGGGGGAGCAAAAAAAGAGAGACCCCGCACGAGACCCGTAGACACTAGATTGCCCTTTGACCTCCCGGCCGCTTCCTTCTTATAGGCAGCAACCGACAGTCGCTCATAGTTAATTCTCCAATCACCCGGCAGCGTCTACAGCCGGGCCCTCCACGACGGCGGGACTAGTAGTCACGTGAGCGGCCGCGGCGGCCGGCTTCTTTTCCCTTTATCACAGAACTCGCTTTGCTTAAGCCCCCCCCCCGAGCCTCGGCCTGCAGTGGCGCCTCAATCCGGAAGTTCTTCTGGGAGTTTCTCCCTTTCCCACGTGGTGCGGCGGAGTGGCCGGTGTAGGGGTCGGGGTGGGGGCCCGAGGTCTTCGGAAGGCGAATTGACTCCCCGGCGCGGAAAATGAGGGTGAAGGTTCTCAGCAGGAACCCGGACGACTATGTGCGCGAAACCAAGCAGGACCTTCAGCGGGGTGAGCGCAGAAAGAGAAGCGGGCGGAGGAGGGTCGCTGCTTTGGAAACCAGCAAGGGCGCCTCACTCCAAGCTCCTAAATCAGTATTTCTCAACCTTGACAATTTTAAGGCATGTGGACTTCAATTCCCAGAATTCCACAGCCAGCATTGCTGGCTGTGGAATTCTGGGAGTTGAAGTCCACATGCCTTAAAATTGTCAAGGTTGAGAAACACTGTCCTAAATGTCTACAGCTTAATCAGAGTTCTAAAGCAGTGTTTCTCAACCTTGACCATTTTAAGGCGTGTGGACTTCAACTCCCAGAATTCCACAGCCAGCATTGCTGGCTGTGGAATTCTGGGAGTTGAAGTCCACACGCCTTAAAATGGTCAAGGTTGAGAAACACTGTCCTAAAGGGACCTGTTGCTTTCATGACCAACTTCTCGCCAGTTCCCGTCAAGCCGAGGAAGATTTCTACTTGGAGAATTAGCAGGCTGGATTTAGCCTTCCGACTGAGCCCTGATCTGTTTCTAGGTCCCGATTTTAGATAGCGAGGTGCCATCGACGGAGCTCAGTTCTTGGGGAGGGAGTCGCCGTAATTAGGATTGGAAAGATGGTGCATGTAAATTGAGAACCAGTTTGGTTGTAGTGCTTAAGGCAGGGGGTAGGCAACCTTGGCTCTTTTATGGCTCGTGGACTTCAAGGCTCTTTTGAGCTTACCAGCAACAGCAAGTGTACTTCAGTTAAACAAAACAGTCTTACCCTTTTTGGGTGGTATGAGAAGCCTAACAGGTATGACTTGAGATGTATTATAAATTAATTGTATTCATCCCATCATTATTCGAAGGCTTCCTGAGGTAATATTAGCTTTATCTACATGGCCTAGATCAGGGATAGGCAACCTTGGCTCTTTTATGAGTCGTGGACTTCAACTCCCAGAATTCCTGAGCCAGCATGGCTGGCTCAGGAATTCTGGGAGTTGAAGTCCACGAGTCATAAAAGAGCCAAGGTTGCCTACCCCTGCCTTAAGGTAGTAGGCTACAGCGCGGGAGTTCTGGAGCTGCTTTAGGCACAAAGTAAGCTGGGTGACTTTGTGCCACTCACCTTTTCTCAGCCCTAGAAAGGAAACAGAGGCAAACTACTTCTGGAAAAGCCTTGCCTACAAAACTTCTGGGACTTGTCCAGGCAGTCTCTGAAAATCGGACTCAAAAGAATATGCACACATTAAAAAAAATTGAGAAATGGATTGTAAAACTAAGGTGGAAAAAATATTTTCCAGGACAATCCTGGCTTACTCACAAAATACAAAAAGAGACAATCTTCATTGATGGCAATATGTTTGTTTATGTATTTTTCACTTTATTCTAGTTCCACGAAATTACGATCCTGCGTTACATCCGTTTGAAATTCCACGGGAATACACAAGGGCACTAAATGCAACTAAATTAGATCGTATATTTGCGAAACCTTTTCTTGCATCATTAGATGGTCATCGGGATGGAGTTAATTGCATAGCTAAACATCCACAGAGCTTGTCTACAGTTCTGTCTGGAGCATGTGATGGAGAGGTAAATATTACGTTTAAGATGACTGAAGCGTATGTTTTCTTAGTGATTGTTAAGTGTAATTATGAAAACTTTTCATGGTTTTGCTAAATGTTTGCAATGATGGTTAATATCTGTAGCTCAGGTTTAGGATGAGGGTGAAGGTTCGTTTCTGAGCTTGTGGGTTGGTTTCTGAACCTTATAAACAGAAGAACATTGACACTGATATCCCCTAAACTCCGCTGAAGATGTAGCCTGGTAACAAAACATTTGGAAAACAATCCACAAGTTCGGGAGAATGAAACTTCATCCTCATTTGCTAAATGTTTTCTTGTGACATGAGCAAGACTATAGACTTGCTTTAAGACCTTATGGCTACCTCAACAGGTAGGATTCTTTAGCTTACGGCTGCCAGGACTTTTGTTCTTGTTTTTTCCACTAATGTTGTTTTTTCCTAGAATACAGAACAGGAAATGTGTGACCTCTAAACATAATTTCAAGTTATAATAAAAGGGATTTGATAGCAATTTTTATTTAGTCTTCTAATCAGCATGGGAAGTGTATAGAGATTAAAGGCAATATTATGTGAACAATTCCCATGTTTTTCCCTGCTTATACCCCAAAAGATGTACAAATGTTTAGTTTTGAATTGGATTTGTTTCTATTTCAACCATGGAAATAAGATGTTAACTTTTGGAAAATTATCAAATTTCAGCCTTGGATTTCTGACTTGCAGCAATTCAAAGTCTTATGAAATCTTTGGAAAAACTAAACTATCAAATGAAAGTCTGTCAATTTAACCATTAAAAATTTTTCCTGATACTCTTCAGCTTTTTTAAATGTTTGTTCAACTCCCAGGATGATAGTTTGCTTCTGTTGTTAAATGCTGGTATATATTTAAATATTACCTATTTCTAGATTTCACATGAAGATATACATTATGAATTATAATGTTGTTGATTTTATAAGGTTAGAATCTGGAACTTGATGAAGCGTGTATGCATCCGTACATTGCAAGCACATGAGGGCTTTGTAAGAGGAATGTGTACCCGTTTTTGTGGCACCTCTTTCTTCACTGTGAGTATAATATTGGGAATTAAGGTGTGATATTTAATGCTTATTGTTGCTTTTTGCTATTTTTTGTGCTACATTTTGTTTAGCTTATAGTTTATACATTCTAGCACTTTTAGTCTACAATTGTTGGGAGCGACGCGTCGCTCCCATGTAACGCCGCTGCTGCGCGAGCTGCACTGGTTGCCAGTGGCCTTCCGGGTACGCTTTAAGGTGTTAGTTACCACCTTTAAAGCGCTCCATGGCATAGGACCTGGATACCTCCGAGACCGCCTTCTGCCACAGATTCCCTCCCACAGACCGGTACGCTCCCACAGAGCGGGCC
>NW_015386244.1:1697214-1701389 GCF_001527695.2 Protobothrops mucrosquamatus | reverse complement strand
TAAATAAATAAATAAATAAATAAATTCTACAAACTACAATTATAGTTTATTTTTTGTGATAATGTTTAATTTTCAATATAAACTTTTCTTCCTGGAACTATAAAGCAAATTGTGGCAGAATCTGTTCATTTCTTTGAAATTCCAAAACCAGTAAAGAACAGCTAAATGGCTAGATTTCTCTTTGAAGATAATAGCTGAAGTGGAACAGTAAATGTGATTTAAACATTTAGTAAATTGTGCAACTGTTAGTTTTGCTTCGCCCTAACAATTTAGTAATTATATCCTTGTGGCCCTGTGGTATATGCTTCACTGTAAATAATAGAATTTCTGTTTGGTGGGAATGAGAGTTTATGATTATTTTAAAACTATTCCATAAAATACTATATTCATTTGGGGTTTTTTGGATATTAAGTGTTCTGCTTGATTCAGTATATTTTTACTTAGAATATATCCTACTTTCTTTAGACCTTTCTGGTAAAAGTAGCTGTCTTGACTCATGGCATTGATACAGTTCACTACACTGCTTCAGTCAGATATTCTTTTCACATTTTTCAGTGAAATGTGCTGAATGGATGTTGCTTATTTTTCTTCAAATTCTGTTTTATAAAAATACCAAGATTATGAAATAAACATGAAATGGAATAAGAGAATATTTCTTCAAGTTGAAAACAAAGTGAAAAAACTGAAAAACTGGCACTGTATTTGCTTGATAAGTTGGATTTTTTGTATAGATTCAAAGATTGATCTATTCATTTACACAATGCTTTTAACCTAAAAAGGAAAAGGCTGGCTCTTTTTCTCCTACTAGGCATGTGTTATGCTTTGGATTCAAAGCTGAAAGGGTGCATTGCAAATGGGTTTACAGAGCATATATTTGACTTGACTGACTGTGTGCCTGTACCCTTTCCAGAGTTTCTTTTTGGCTTCAGAACTGAAGTTTCATTTGTAGAAATAGCTGCTATTGTAAAAAAGTAATATTTTGTTTTTCCAAATCATTAGGTAGGTGATGATAAAACAGTGAAGCACTGGAAAATGGAGGAGCCAGCTTATGGGGAAGCAGAAGAACCAATAAATACCATTCTTGGAAAGGTACTAATTATTAATTATCTTGTGTTTTTTTCTTAAATTTGTTTTGCAATGTACAAACTTAAAACCCTGATATTTTTTCTGTAACTGATTTTTCATTCAGCCACTTGTCTGAAATTTAATAATAATTTAATTTAATTTAATAATTTAATTTATATACCGCCCTTCTCCCGTAGGGTCTCCTGCTTGAGCAAGGGATGGGACTACATGACCTTCCAACTCTGTTACTTTGTTCTGTTAAAGATTGGTTTAAAATGCAGTTGTAAAACTTTTTGGAAGTTGGATTCAGAGAAGAACCATTGTTTAGTTTTGATTTAACTATTAATTGTAGCAGCAGCTATTAAAATAACTGTAGCTGCTCATTTGGGATTTGTTTTTAACTTGCTGTAGATTTGCTGAAAGTATGACCATATTAACTAAAATCTGAATCTCTCCAGATATTTTGAATTATAGTTACTATGATCTTTTGTTATTAGTCATGTTGGTTGAAATTGATGAGCACTGAAGCATGTTGTCTGGAAGGTATAGGTTATGCAAACAAATGAATCATTCTGATATCAGATTCCCTAAAATGCTATAAGTCTGAATTATTTGTGCTATACTATATAGGATATTGTATGTAATTTAAAAATCTTGCAAGGGGGCTTAATATTTATGCAGTTAATAAAAATTTTAAAATGTATATAATATTTTAAATGTAAGGAAAGAGGCTATTGTACATGCTTCTTGGACTATGGATAGCTTCAAGAATTAATGAAAGGAATCAACATCTGTAAACGTCTTTCTGTTCTCAAATGAGCCAGTTGCCATTATGTTAGTGAATTTCTTGGATCATAGCTAGTTAGAGAAGAAATGGCTTCTGCCATATAGGAACCGCTAAAAGAACTATTAACTGATTCTTCACAAAAAGAGTTTCTTTGCTCAGATAGTTAATAATGTCTTTGATCTAAAATCTTTGACTATTATATCCAGTAGTTGGTTCTTTTTGTTTTTTATATTTTCAAGACAGTGTACACTGGAATTGATCATCATTGGAAGAAACCTATATTTGCTACTTGCGGTCATCAAGTTGATATCTGGGATGAGCAGAGAACTAGTCCTATATGTTCTTTGACTTGGGGAGTCGATAGCATAAACAGTGTTAAATTCAATCCAATTGAGGTAATAATTTCATTAGTTTATATATGATGTTAAAATTATTTTCACTAAATAATACTAGCAACATGGATATGGTCATAAACCATATGAAGACATTGGTGTCTGCCACAAGAATTAGAGGTAAACATAAATAAAGCTGAAGGAGAATGTTGGAGCTCAAACATTGATTAGATAAATTAATGTAAATAAAACAGTCCTCAATTGAACAGTTCTTTAAGACTCTTTATAGTGATGCTCATTATTCAGCAAGTGTGGTTTTTATATCTTTTTTTTTTAAAAAAAATGATATTTAAGGAAGGATACTGTTTGGTTTTGCAAGAATAAATCAGATAGCTAAGCTGAATTTTAACTTTTGGGAATCATGGATAGCAAACTTTAGCAGGATCAAATGTTAAGGTGCAAATGGATTTTTAAAATGGTGGGAGAGTAACTTGCTGAACAGCAATAATAATAGTTTGCAGAAAGAAGAGCAATATAATTAAAGTTGAGAAATGAAGAGATCTATATAAGCCTCATGGCAAGTGAATGCTAAGACAATGCAGGGCAGTGCTTAGCAAAAATAATCTTATGCTTGCTTACTCTGTACTCATTCCGTAGTTCCCAGTGTAGGAATGTGTAGGAGCTACAGTGTTGTTCATGAATGATAAAGTCCTGTAACAATCTGCTCCCATTCATGAGAAAGGGGGATAAGTGTGCTGCCACACTGTCCTTTTCATTGCTGTCTACCAGTAAAATGTGAATGTCTGCAACAAGCAAGGGAATGGGTGTAGTCCCAGCTATTAATTTTAGTTTAAGAGCGACGAGGCTTAAAAATAATATGTGTGGATAGCAATAGCAATAGCACTTAGACTTACTGTATATACCACTTCATAGTGCTTTATAGCCCTCTCTGAGCGGTTTACAAATGTCAGCATATCGCCCCCAACAATCTGCGTTCTCATTTTACCAACCTTGGAAGGATGGAAGGCTAAGTCAACCTTGAGCTGGTCAGGATCGAACTGCTGGTAGTTGGCAGAGTTAGCCTGCAATACTGCATTCTAACCACTGCACCACCACAGATAGAGTTTCATTTGTGAATCCTGCATTTTTCTAGAATCCTGTTTTCACTGAAGTACTATTCGGCGAATATAAGAAAGCCTATCCTCTTTACATAAGAACAATTGAAAAATGGGTGAAAGATTGTTATGGCAACATGAGTTTCTTCTTGCTCTTTTTTAAGCAACATATTTTTTTAAAAGATCAGCTGTTTTGCACACACGTCATTGAAAGGTTTACTAATTTAAGGGTATAGATGCTAAATAGGTCATTTACACATTACATCTCTTTTTGATTAATAATTTCAGTTACATTGAAGAAATTAATTTCCTAAATAGTGATATTTAAACAGTCATGCAATTACTGTATAATCAAATTCTAATTCTATCAACTTCCATATTTGGCATACAATTATTAAATAATTATTTTCAGATGAATCTTTTGGGAAGCTGTACTTCAGACAGAAATATTGTGCTGTATGATATGAGACAATCAACTGCCCTAAAGAAGGTAATAGATACACTCTTTAAAATGCTCATTTGCAGGGATGTATATGTGCTGAATACAGTTTCATTTTAATATTTGCATTGATTCTGTGCCTGCTAGCCGTACCATTGTGCCACCCATTTACACACCACTGCACACCCTCCTTGATCTTTGCCTCACTTCCCATGTGTACCCCACGCACCCTAACCAACATCACCATACCTTCCTTGCACTCTCTTTGAGCTTCAGTGCACTGTGTGCAATTCATTGTGCTTTCCTCGCATCCTTGTTCTCTCCCTGAATCTCACCGTATCTCTCTCAGTCCCTTCCCCTCCAGCAGCAGCCAATTGCTGGCCTCCTGCTGGCTTCCACATTTGGAGTTGTGCTTTATAGACCCATCACTCAGAAAT
>NW_015386244.1:1693911-1697135 GCF_001527695.2 Protobothrops mucrosquamatus | reverse complement strand
CATCACCATACCTTCCTTGCACTCTCTTTGAGCTTCAGTGCACTGTGTGCAATTCATTGTGCTTTCCTCGCATCCTTGTTCTCTCCCTGAATCTCACCGTATCTCTCTCAGTCCCTTCCCCTCCAGCAGCAGCCAATTGCTGGCCTCCTGCTGGCTTCCACATTTGGAGTTGTGCTTTATAGACCCATCACTCAGAAATCCCAGCCCTAATTGCTATCATAAGTTGAGGACTACCTGTAATTATGCTAGACCTTTTTACCTGAGCTTTATGACATATCTGGATAAGGTGATTCTTGATGTTTTCACCAACATGAGAGTTTGTATAGATTGCACAGATTTTTAACCAGTATGAGCATATTTGCTTAATGTTTGTTTATTTATTTGGTTTCTATCCTGCCTTTGGTCAATTCAAGGTGGCATATGTAACTAGTGCTCCTGCCTATTTTCTCCACAATAACAACACTGGTAGTTGGGCTGAGAGAGAACAACTAACCCATAATAGTTATTATTATATATTTTTATAGATACATTTGTATTGTAATTATATAATTTATTTGTAATGTATAGTTTATTGTGATAAAAAGTACATGTCTATTGATTGTCTTTCCTATTTTATAATATTTAAATTTTCTCAGGTTATTTTGGATATGAGAACAAATACACTTTGCTGGAATCCCATGGAAGCTTTCATTTTCACTGCAGCAAATGAGGATTACAAGTAAGAAATACTGATTTTGCTTGCTCTCAGTTTTGACTGTTTTAGATATTCAGAAAGTGTGTAAGTGTTGATACATTAATAAATACTATTTTTAATTTGTTCCATAATAAATGTTTTCTTGAGGGATTACATTAAAAAGAGAATGCAAGCACAGTACAATCTGATTTATTAGGAAATTATTTCTATTAAAAATGAGATTTTAAACTTTAGCTGTAGTCTGAGGAACTATTTCTAATATTTTGTACTCTTTTTTGCTGAATGCAGATACTGGATATTGTTACTAACAAATTGGTAATTTAAAAAATTGATATAAATTAGAAATGTACATTACAATTACAAATAAAATACTGATCAAGACATTTAATCAGAAGCAGTAAAGGATCAAACATCAATGAAATGGATTTACCAACTCTCCCCAGGTGTATTTCTGAGAATACCTACTTCTAGAGAATCTCAAATTCAGAAAAACTCTACTCAATAATCAGTCATTTTCCAAATAAAAAAGAAACTGTATCCTGATCTAGCACTTGGTCTTGGTGGAGGGGAGCAAATGTTAGCCTGCATCTTTAGCTGTCAAATCTTGACTGGTAAGGAATAGTTGCTGTCAATACTTTGAGGCCAGGTTAGGAAATAGAAGCCATAAGAATTTTTGTAACTCCACTTTAATTTTACAGATATAATAACAGAATCTTGAAATCTTTTCCCCCTCCTATTTATGCCAAGGAAAATTAAAGTGGGGCAGTCTCAATCTCTTGTATTTACCAACTAAGCTGAGGATTTTCTAATGCCTGCTATTCACCTTCTTCAAGGCTATCTTCATACTCCTCTATAGTCACTGACCTCAGTTGCAAACCCACTTGGTTAGTCCATTGTGATCAACAAAGTAATCCATTAAAAGTGTATCAGATTCAAAAGTTAAAAACAACAGTTTAAACTGAGTTTAGAAATAGTCTATGACACAACATTGGTGCAGCAGGATTACATTAGTATCTGAATTGTCACATTCTGTATCAATTAAAAGTTTTGAACACTACAAGTAGCCGTCGACTATTCAGAGTTACGGTGGTGCTGAATGAATGGTGGTTATATATAGTTCTTATAGTTCTGGCCATCCCAGCAGCCTCATAATACATGATCATGATCTGGGTGTTTGCAATCTGTTCGCACTTACGACCGGTTGCAAAGCATCTCCCAATTGTGGGATCGCCATTTACAACTATCTCTGCCTGCCTCCCCAGAACGTCAGTGGGGAAGTTGGCAGGGAAGCTTGCAAATTGCTAATGTAAGTCTCTCCCACCTGCAAACCCCGCAGATACTCTGTGTTGGTGCTAAATTGGCACTTGCACATTCCTCTGTGCCCTCCCCAACCCTCACTTTGCCTCCTCTGCCTTTTGTGTGCCCTCCCTGACCCAGGTGGTGCCTATTGCACATCCTCCTGACTCATCCAGTGCCTCTTGTGCACCCCCCCCCCCCACTCTCCCTCACCCACCCGGTGCCTCTTCCACACCCTCTCTGATCTTTGCACATCTTTCCCAACCAGTGCTGTGCCTGTTGCACATCGAGAATTATCTGTATTCAGAAACAATCCACATATAACATTTCACATGTCACAATGCCTCAGATATTTAAGTATCTGAGTTAAACACTCTGTTTTATATTCTAAGTTCTCTGCTGTAATGAACTCTATTTTTTTCTAAATTGGCTATATATCAGGATTCAGCATAAGCTGAAAACTCAGTTGTCTCTGGGAAAGAGAATTGTGTCTTTTTATTTAAGTAGGAAGGCTCAAATTCACTTCAAGTTGAGTTACTTCATAGGCATATTTCAATGTAAATTTCTTGCCAACAAATGATTTATCGCCTGTCTTCTTCCAGAATGGTTTTTCATCTTTTCAATATAATTTTGGGATTTCCTAGAACGGGAAACTACAAGGAAATCGCTAACTAGATCCAGCCATGCTTAGCTTTTTGAGGTCAACCATAAACAGCTGAGTGCGCCACTTCACTGGGTTCTATTCAAGCAGAATATGAGAAATGGCAATAAAGTTTCCTTTTCTAATTTCAAAATAAGTGGTCCTCTGTCAAAGCAGATATAATTTCTTCTATGCCTAATGTTTACTTATGTCAGTGACGGCTTAAATATATTATTTCTGAACAAATTCAGGGGTTAGCCCAAAACCTAGCAGAATAGTTGAATTTAAGACAGTTTAACTTTTGATTATTATTCTGCTCACTTGCTTTTAATATGGAAGTGGTAGTATTCTCAGCTTCCAAGATCATTAATCAGTCCTAAATCAAGAACATTTTCATGATAATTTAGATACAGTATATTATCCCAAACAGATTTCAGCCATTTTTGTAAAAAATATTTTTTGATGAGGACTAGAGGCACTGTTCTAATAAGTGTCTGATATCCATAGGCACCAGGTGGTAAACCTCTACTTTACTACAACATTTGAGCAATCAATTATAAAGTAGTTAGAAGTAATACTTTTAGTTTTTCTTCT
>NW_015386244.1:1681055-1693651 GCF_001527695.2 Protobothrops mucrosquamatus | reverse complement strand
ATGATAATTTAGATACAGTATATTATCCCAAACAGATTTCAGCCATTTTTGTAAAAAATATTTTTTGATGAGGACTAGAGGCACTGTTCTAATAAGTGTCTGATATCCATAGGCACCAGGTGGTAAACCTCTACTTTACTACAACATTTGAGCAATCAATTATAAAGTAGTTAGAAGTAATACTTTTAGTTTTTCTTCTTCTTACAGCTTATATACTTTTGATATGCGGTTCCTTGGCAAGGCTTTAATGGTTCATATGGACCATGTGTCTGCAGTCCTGGATTTGGATTATTCCCCTACAGGAAAAGAATTTGTGTCGGCCAGCTTTGATAAATCTGTTCGCATTTTTCCTGCAGACAAAGGTCATAGCAGGTCAGTGAATTTTTTGTAATAATTACACTTCTGAAATTCCTTCTTTGCCACTAATCTTAAATCTCTCAATTTGTTTTTAATATATTGAATCTCTTGTAAAGATATAGTTCCATTAAGCTTGTGAAATTTTTACTGGTGCATTTTAATGTTTCAGTCTGCTATTCACTGATACTGTTATAAAAATGGTCAGGCTAAAATGTTTTGGGGTTCAAAAATCTTCTGATTTGTTCCATGTGTCTAATATAGAGTGCATTTACTTAGGACAGAATCTAACAATGGAGATGAATATGTATTTACTCAGCATTTAAAAAAAAAATTCAGCATGATTCCAACTGTGCCATATAAATTGCCAGTCAAGAAAATTAAGCTATTGTTAAGTGCAATTTAACTATTGCTAAGTGGAGGGATTTAGATGCTGACTGCTGAAATGGGCACTAAGATCAATTTCATCTCTGGATGAAATAGAAAATATGGTTTGCTTATTGAAAAGGCTACATGCTGATGGATCAGCAGAACAGTTTGTGTAAAATTGTAATGGATGTGGAGATTGAATACAGATTTCTCAACAAGACTTTCAAGCTGTCATCTGTAGTTTTGCATGCTTTCGCAGTTCGTGCTGTTGGCATGATTGCTGCAGCTGTGATACAGGTTTTATGATATATGTGCTTAGGGCACAGGAAACTTCATAAAGAAGATTTACATTCGTAGTGTGATTTTGCATTAATATTTTAAAATAGTTTATATCAGCTGGCTTCTAGTATCTAGATCAGAAACAACTAAACAATAAAAATTGGAAGCAGTTACACTAATTTCTTTCTTAAAATGTTTTGAGATGTCTTTTATAGTTAATTTCAGCTTGGGAACAAGTAGAGCTTCTAAAGAATTCTTCAGTATGCTTATATCCATACTCTCACTTGATAAAGAGTTTCTTGAAATTTTTCAAGGCTTTACTCTCTTTTTGACAATATCCCTTCAAAAGCTTTGGTCTCATAAATATGCATTACTCTATACATAGCAAAAGCATGTTAAATTTATGGACTTAATTATGTAGGTTTTATCACAGTGCTCTTGGCCCAGATGCCAGGGTTTATTTTATGTTCCTAATTAAACTCTGAATGTGAAACTTTAGAAGTCAGAAGAAGCAAGACATACTTTGTTTATTAATTTTATTAAGAGCTTTTGGTAAATGAGCCAGATGTTTGAGTGATTAAATGAAAGAATCAGCTTATTCATCCATATGATATTCTATTACAGGTGTCCTCTAAGAGTAATTTGTTTTCAAAACCCGTTACAAGAACGAAATGTTTTTTAAGTTGTTTCTGCTAGATCAGATCCAACAATTTTTAAAAATTTCTTATAACACTTACATGGCTGACTATCTTAAAGTCTGGATGGCTCACAAGGATGAACAATATATAACAACTGTAAAAAAAAAAGTAAAAACAAAAACAAAACAAAAAACCCTGGCACCATAACTAAACTTTCTGAAGCAGCCCATAGTATGTGCATCCCATGCCAAGCGCACTCTATCTGAGTGCTTAGGGCAGTGGTTCTCAACCTGTGGGTCGGGACCCCATTTGGGGTCGATCGACCATTTCACGGGGGTCGCCAAGCAAGGCTGTCTGCCATTTTTTTTGTCCATTTTTTTTGTCCGCCATTTTTTCCCCCTTTTCCGGCGGGTGCCTTACCTCCCTTGGGCTGGGCCAGCTGGTGGTCGGCCTGCTCCGTCTCTGCCGCTTGCCAGCTACGCCTCGGCCGGCGCAGGGGGCGGAACCACGCATGTGCGGCGCTCCCGGGCAAGGAAAGTCCTCGACTTACGACCGGTTGGGTAGTCCTCGACTTACGACCGGTTTAGTCCTCGACTTACGACCGGTTTAGTCCTCGACTTATGACCGGTTGGGGTCGTGGCATTAAAAAGGTTGAGAACCACTGGCTTAGGGGAAAATGCTTTTCGCATAGGGGAGGGGCTGCCATGGAAAATGCACTCTTTCTGAGTCCTGTAAGATGGCAGCATTTAAAGCAGGGGTAGTCAACCTTGGCTCTTTTATGACTCGTGGACTTCAACTCCCAGAATTCCTGAACCAGCTGTGCTGGCTCAGGAATTCTGGGGGTTGAAGTCCACGACTCATAAAAGAGCCAAGGTTGACTACCCCTGATAAAGGAAGGGACCTGGAATGTACCTACCCTACCTGAAATGATAGGATGGGCTTATGTCCTCAGGGAGAGCTGGTCTTGCAAATAACCTGGTTCCATGCCATAAAGAAGCAGTTCTCACTTAATGACCCTAATCAGGACTGGCAACTGCATCACTAAGCATTGTGTGGCTGTGAAGTGAAATGTCACATGACTGCTTTGCTTAGCAGTGTCAGTTCTAGCAATCCCAGTTGCTATTATTGAGCAAATTCCACATGATTGTTAGGTGACAACTCACCTGGATTCAAGCTACTCTTGGAAGAAAGTAAGGAACTATTCCATTTCAACTCCTCTCCATCTACCTATCTCCCCCCCTCCTGCCCTTTAGGTTGTCTGCCTACCTTCCATTGCCAGCTGCCCCTCTTGCCTGCCCCTACACCATGGGCCACCAGAAACTGGGGTCTTCTTTTGTGCCATTGTAGCTTCTTTCAGACCAGTCTTCTTTTGCTGACCAAGGCCTTCTTTCATAAGCCAGTAAGGTCCTCCTGTTGCACTGGTTTTTTTGCACACCAACTGAGTCCTTTCATGAAAGGAGGCCCCAGCCTATATTGGTGCATAGTGTGGCACATACCTGCCCACAGCTCTTACCCACTGACCTGTGGGAGATTTCCATGATGCCTCCCCCATGCATGGCCAGGATGGTGAAACCACCTGAGGGGAGGCAGGCAAAGGATGATGAAAATCAACTGGGGATTTGGTGGCAGAAATTTGGTGGCAGAGGGCTACCTGTAGGGCTTTAAATGTAATAACCAGTAGCTGGATGGAAACCAGAACCAATATAGGGGTGCAACATGGCAAACCTAGGCATGTCCAGCAGTGTGTGCTGCCGCATCCCAGACCAATGGTAGCTTCTGGGTGGTCTTCTATGGCAGCCCCATTTAGTAATTACAGTAATCCAAATGGGAAGTGACCAAATGGAAAATTTGTGAATGACCATGAAAATTCCTGGCCTAAAATCCATAAGGAATTCCAAACTTGGAACACTAAAAATTGCATTAAGGCCATGAGAAAATTGGATATTAACTTCTTACTTGAGGAAATAATTACTATTATAAAATATATCATTTGTTTAATATTAGACTGGTTTAAAGAGCCTCTTGATGCGGGTGAAGAAGGAGAGTGCAAAAGTTGGCTTGAAACTCAATATTAAGAAAACCAAAATCATGGCATCCGGCCCTCTCAATTCCTGGCAAATAGATGGGGAAGAAATGGAGGTAGTGACAGATTTTATTTTCCTGGGCTCCAAGATCACCTCAGATGGGGACTGCAGCCAAGAAATTAAAAGACGCTTGCTCCTGGCGAGGAAAGCTATGGCAAATCTAGACAGCATACTAAAAAGCAGAGACATCACCCTGCCAACAAAAGTGCGTATAGTCAAGGCCATGGTTTTCCCAGTTGCAATGTATGGATGTGAAAGTTGGACCATAAGAAAGGCTGAGCGACAAAGAATGGAGGCCTTTGAACTATGGTGCTGGAGAAGACTCCTGCGAGTCCCTTGGACTGCAAGGCGTTCAAACCGGTCAGTCCTAGAAGAGATCAACCCCGACTGCTCTTTAGAAGGCCAGATCCTGAAGTTGAAATTCAAATACTTTGGCCACCTAATGAGAAGGAAGGACTCACTTGAGAAGGGCCTAATGCTGGGAAAGATCGAAGGCAATAGAAGAAGGGGACGACAGAGAATGAGATGGATGGATGGAGTCACTGAAGCAGTAGGCGTGAACTTAAATGGACTCCAGAAGATGGTAGAGGACAGGAAGACCTGGAGGAACGTTGTCCATGGGGTCGCGATGGGTCGGACACAACTTCGCAATTAACAACAACAACAAAGAGGGCATCCTTGAAGTGATGCTTTTAATGGGAGTATATATAAAAATTGAAAATGTCACGGAATGGTTATGCTCATACTCAACATATTTGTCATAATCAATATAATTGATTATTTTCACAGAAGCCAAAACAAAAACTGAGATATAAGGCAAATAGAGTTCAAAAATAGCTGCTCTTTTGAATCCTCACTGCTCTGCTTTCTATTAAAATCACACCCTTTTCATAGAAAAAAAGATGGTTAATTTCTCAATCTCTAATTTTCTCTAAATTTATTTTATTCTATTTCAAACAAAATAATAAATTAATGCCGACTCACCTCTTCATATCTATTATTTTGACTTTTTAACTTCTGGTATTTGCCTGATTAAGATCAGTATAATCAGATAATTTTTAGAAATGTTTAGGGTTGCATAGCTCTTAGGATAAATCTGTGAAAAGTGCTTGGTAGTACAAATATAGCATCTTTCCTATGCTACTTTTATGCTCCTGCACCCTTCCAAGCTGAATCCAAAAAGCTGCACAATTCTGCAAAAATACCATAAAATATTTCTAATTAAAATGAAAGCAAACTATCTTTTCTATTCTTAGAGAGGTCTATCATACAAAGAGAATGCAACATGTCATCACTGTCAAATGGACATCAGACAATAAGTACATTTTGTGTGGCTCTGATGAAATGAACATTCGTTTGTGGAAAGCAAATGCTTCTGAAAAGCTGGGTGTGGTAAGTAACTGCAAATTCATTGTTAGACTTAAAGCAGATTTATTCCTTTTAGACAGTCAAAAAGCACTGGGTTGTTAACCTTAAATTTTGGTAATAACTATAATTCATTGTAATTATTTTGTCTTAAACAAGAGAGTCTGTTTGGGCTAGCAGCTAAAGCACCAGGCTAAAAACTAGAAGATTGCAAGTTTTAGTCCCACTTTAGGAATGAAAGTCAGCTAAGTGACTTTGGGTCAATCATAGTTTGCTGTGGAATTCCATCTCATCTGAGAATCTGCCAGTGCTGTGTGTTTGCTGCTACTTTACGATAGTTGGGGCATTGTAGTGTTCTGATTTTTTTTAGGTAGTAGATCTTAGGGGGATGGAGAAATAAAAGCAGTTGATTGCCTTCTTGATCTTTGCCTTTCTTGGCCCATCAAATAGCAAGTCTGGAATTGGCTCCTTGATTAAGCAGAGGGATCTGTACATCCTTGAGCATGGAACGTGTTCCTGTGTTCTTAAAAGAGGCAGTCATAAAGTTAAGAGGCCTCCCTTGATCCAATAAAGCTGTGTAATATAGACCCAACTCATATACGTATTTCATTTTTAGACAAAATGTTTAAAAGACAATCACAAACTGACCTCCCAGCTCCATGTGCACATGGATGAAACTGATTTCCTAGTTCCATTTCAATCAAGATTTTGTCCAAAGTATGGTAGTCCTCACTATGATTGTTGAGCTCAGAAAAGGTGATTTATGATACGTCTTTGAAATTATGACTATTACAACACTCCAATTATCACATGATCACAATTTGGATATTTGGCACCTGGCTTAGATTTACAATGCTTACAGCATCTTGCAGTCATAAGACCATAAAGCACCCTTCCTGAGGCTGTCAATAACTTTGAATAGTTGTTAAATAACTGGTCATATGTCAGAGATTACCTGTAAACATAATCTGTTGAATTTTGGAGACTTGTGTGACATCTTAATTTATTATCTTTATAAATTGCCTAGAATTTTATCATGTTGGCAGCATATAAATAATGGAAATAAATAAAAGCTGCTGTAAAATGTTGCAATATGAAGTGCTACTATTGCTAATTCCTAGTGATTTAAAACAGGGTTGTCTGGGCTTACAAATTTGGTCATTCTGATTGTTTAAGAGTTCGTTCTTACTCATCTACATTGTTCATTTCATAATTAGAATGAGCAACATCAAGCCAGAAGTGCTGTGAATATTTTTAAAAAGGCTCATTCCTTTGAAAGAAATAGGGTTGTGTCAGCTACCATTTTAATGTAATTGCCTTTAATTAAAATGAAAACCTTTTAATTTGGATTGTATTGACATTTTGCACAATAGGGATGATTGAAATGTACTGCTGACTAAGCAAAAGAAATGAAATACGATGGGTGGTGGGAAATACCTCCTACAGCTAATAAAATTAATGTTTAGTCTGTCTCTCTTTATGAACAGTTTTTGAAAAAGAAATATTTCTTCTACTTGAGAGCTAGTTTAAATCTAGTTGGATTTTGAGGTATATTCTGCACCATTCTGATGATCAAAGTAGAACTTTTCTCATTTAACATGGTTAAATCATCAGGGATTTAGCAACCAGGCTAAGCAGAATACAATAGATTGCCTTTTAATTGAATTTATTGGAGATGTATAACTATAGAGATTTTCACAGTTAAAATCAATTTCTTTGGTTTCTGTATAAATTTAGAACTAATCTTCCTCCCTCCCTCCGTCCCATCAGTGTCCAATATAAGATTTATTTGCCAGATATTACTTTGTGCTATTCTTTGGGATCTTGCAGTTCCATGACTTTCCCCAGTATATAGAAGGTGACAAGATTTCATGAAATGTTGCACACTCATAAATCTGTTCTGGTATTGCGGAATTCATCAATGTTAAATATATGTTTTAAGATTGTGATTTTTTTTCCTAGCTTGCTCCTCGAGAGAGAGCTGCTATTAACTATAATCAGAAACTGAAAGAAAAATTCCAGCATCATCCCCAAATCAGACGTATAAATCGCCATCGTCACTTACCAAAGATGATCTATAGTCAAGCCAAAGAGCTACGCATCATGAAAGAAGCTCGTCGGCGAAAGTATGTTTTATTTAATTTTTTAAAATTAAATGTATTCTAGTATTCTTTCCATTTGTCTATTTACTTTTGAATAGACTGGAACTCTCTAGACAGACTTTGGAGTCTTTTCCAGTTGATTATAAGACTAATCTGACAGTAACATGTTTTGACTTATTAGATGTGTTTCTAAAGTACAAGACGTACAAGACAATACATTGTTTCCTTTCCAAGCTTAATTCTATAATAACATGTATTTGCTGAAACAGTTAGTTGGAGTATCTAAGTCAATAGGATAGAAATAATTAGCTTGGCCATGTTGAGGGAATTAGAAAGGGATGACAATGGATAATGAAGGTGAATAAGATCAGAGTCATTACTGGAATGCCCTGGAAGAACTACAGGTTATTACTAGAGACAGATTGAGATGGTCAGCACTTGACCATGCAGTCATCAGAACGGAAATCTGATTTGATGGCATCTATGTAAGTATCTAATGGCTAACTTAGTCTCCAAATAGTGCTTCTGTCTTTAGACTTTGCAATCAGATTCATCCTATTAATTAAATTGAAGTGGGAAGAACAGCAAAAAGGAGAAAGCACTCCTTGAGCTCTTATTCTGATACAGCAGAAATTACTGCTGTTCAGTAGATGCCATGCCATCTTTTTTTAAAACCTGAATAGGATTCATCTATTAATCTAATCATCTTTTGTACAAATGGGAGATGATGTTACTTTTGAACAAGATCTATATTAGCCAAGTGCACAGCATATACAGGAGAACATTGACTATCTATTCCAAATTTTATTTTTACTTTAATTGAATCTGCCCTGAAAAAGAGTGTTTCAATATTTCTTTCTTTTCAGAATCATAATCCAGTACCTAATATGTTAATTGTATTCCAAATATAATCCTACATTCTGATATATGAATATTGGTTATGTAGTAGTAACTTTATTTTCTAAGCAATGATATATATAAAATATATTTTAATGTCTCTTTCTAGGGAACTGAACCGTCGTAAACATAGCAAGCCTGGATCTATACCACTTGTGTCAGAAAAGCAGAAACACATTATGGCTGTAGTAAAATAATCATATATAAAATTACCAGGGGTACTGAATTTCTATGGATATCATTTATATGTGAGATATATTTCTTTGTTACAAGATATAATGCAAAACTGCGTTTTGATATTATGAAAACAATAAATTGAAACTGTAGTTGCTATAGTGTGGCTAATTGTGGTATCTTTATAGTATTTATTTTGCTGCATGGCTTGTAAAGAGCGAGAGTGAAAGTATCTTGAAAAGTACATGGAAATAATGCATACTAAAGGATATGGAACTAACTCAGAATATTGCAATACGTTTTCCAAAATATTAAGTTGTAGTGTCTTAAAAGGATGTGAAACAAAATATTCTTAGATTGGCAAACTTGCCTCTCAAATATTTGGGCACCATTTAATAAAGACAAACTGCACAAAACCCCTTTTCCATAGTAAGCTATGTGTCCTGATTCAGCCTACCAAATAATATAGAGATAATCCTCAACTTATGACCACAACTGAGCCCAAAATTTCTGTTGCTAAGCAAGACAGTTGTTAAGTGAATTTTGTCACATTTCACATTCTTGTCACAGTTGTTAAGTAAATCACTGCAACTATTAAGTTAGTAAAACGGTTGTTAAATGAATTTGGCTTCCTCATTGACTTGCTTGTCAAAGTTATAAAAGATTACACATTTTACCCCAGGATACTGCAACCGTCATAAATACATGCCAGTTGCCAAACATCCAAATTTTGATCATGTGACTGTGGGCATGCTGCAATGGTCATAATTGTGAAAAACATAAGTCACTCTTTTCAGTGCCATTGTAACTTTGAACAGTCACTAAACAAATGGTTGTAAGTTGAGAACTATCTGTATTTTCATTTTCTGTATGTGTTAATAAAATTGTTGAATAGAAATATACAGCTGCCTATATGTAAAATGTGAAATAATTATTAACATTTTGAATGTGATTACTGTTAATATTTTATATTAACTGTTGATTCATATAGTTTGTTTATAGCATAATATGGAAATTAATAACATATCTGAAGTTTAAGAAGTTAATTTTTGGCTGTATTATTTTCAGTAACAACACTGAAATATGTTAAGTATGGACCAACTATAGAATATTAATATTTTTATACTTTTATCCTGCCTTTTTATATATAACTGCATCAAACCATCCATCTAATATAGTCATTAAAATACTGTAATCAGAGTTTGGCATTTCATTCCTTTCTATGAATGATTCCAGATTCTATCCTCAGTTATAAACCTTGCTCAAGTCTGAGATTTTCTACAAAGCTTTCTATATCCAGAGTTGGCCATCTAAAATCAAACAAATATTCTTTGGGCTAGCATGCAATTAAAGTTTTAAATAATTTGTCTTATGTAACAGATGAGATCAGCCACTATTTTCTTGCGTATCATCTGGAAAACAGCTGTTTCTTTGAACTTCAAATTTGTTATATAAACTTTATCAAATTATTTAATCCTATATTAACTGCATCTTTTCAATTTTAATTTATTTTTATTAAACATTACTAAGATAAACTAAAATATAATAGAAAAAACAAATGCAAATAAGAATAGGAAAGAAACTTACATATACATTGAATAGATATTAAATACAATTGTATTTAAAATATTAAATACAATAGTATATGTGTATTCCCAAACTTTTGTAAAGTATTATATTCTGTGACATCTGGAAACAAAAACTAAGGTGTTATTAAACAATTCTGAAAAAATTTGGAAAGCATAGAATGCATAAAGTTAATACATGAAGTTCATGTAATTAAGGTTGTATACTTCATACAGAACAGCAAAAATAATTTAACAGTTATAGTCATATTCTAGTGAAATGACATAACTTAATCACCACATATAGACTGTATATTAAATAGATACATTAATTGGGGAATACAATTTGTTCAAAATAAATAGAAGTTCAAGAAAGAAGGAGCTGCATTGTGTATTAAACATTCTATTCAAAAATTCAAGTTGAAGAAAGTTGATACAGATTATATTTTCCAAAAATGAAGTGTAGAACTTTCAAACATTTCAATTAGTCCATTTTTGGGGAGAAAAAACTCTTGCCAAACATGGTGCTTCCAGCAAATTCCTAATCTGCCTTGTTGAGTTCTTTCTTCTTTGGAGGGTGGATGATGAATTCTACATTATGGTATCAACTCTGCTCCCTAATAATTGTATGTAACATTGTGATGAAAATATTTAAGTCCAGAACTGGCACTGATGCATGTTTTATCATTTTGATGCCATCAGATGGAAGTGAAACCAGCCTTTTTTCATCTATAAAAACCAATACTTCTGCATTAAGGGTGGGGTAACTAACCAACATTTACAACCAAGATTTGGCTTCGTCTTTGGATATAAAAGCTAATATGGTGCATTTTGATTAATTAAAAGCACAGCCATCTATCAGGCAAAAATGAATTGGTGAAAAAGTTTCTAAATTTTGCAGTTTATGTACAATGGCATAGCATGTTAGCCTTTAGTTTTGACACCTTATAGACTTTTGTATCAACTTAGGAAAAAGTTTCAGAGTTGCAGCATTCAGTATAACAAGCTAGTTTTCATGCAGCACTCAGAAGATTTTAAGGTTGAGTTCTCCAGATAGGGCAGAGACAAATCAGGTTTATGGGCAAGAGACTGCAGTGTATACTTAAGCTCTCCAGGGTTGTCTCGTAGATTTCGACTAATGTACACATTCATGTGTTTTAGGGCCAAACAGCCCAGGAATTCCCATGTTGATCATGTGTCATCAAGTCATTGCTTCTCTTAATTGACCCCATTTAGATCAGGGTTACCAAATTATCAGGGATACCTCCCTTCGAGAGGTACACCGAGTCCAGGGGAGGTGTGAAGAAACTTTTAGTTGTACATTGTTACAAAAAACCTACCTTTCAAAAAAATAAATAAATAGTACATACAGTAATGGTAGAGAGGGCACAAACCTTTTGCTTTTTCAAGTCTTTTATTAAAAATAAATTTTCATTGTATAGTTTTCATTGTTTATCTGTGTTCATTTGGGTTCGCAACTATCTGTCCTTACCCTGGTCTTTCAGTTCTCCCAACTGTGCATTATAGTTACTAATGCGGGGGTAGGCAACCTCGGCTCTTTTATGACTCGTGGACTTCAACTCCCAGAATTCCTGAGTCAGCATAGCTGACTCAGGAATTCTGGGAGTTGAAGTCCACGAGTCATAAAAGAGCCGAGGTTGCCTACCCCTGTACTAATGTATAACTTGAGGCCATCTCGGTTGCTGTTAATCACCTTCCTTTCCACCTGTCCCAGCATCTGAACCTTCTCCAGAGAGCCAGATCTATCCAAACGAATCTCCAAAAGTAACCAATGATGGTTTGTATAACCCTAAACTCAGATTACAGTCCCTAATCTTTCTCTATTCATCTCCTGCTCCCCGTTAGCCGTCTCGCCGCTTCAGTTCATTCAAACGCCCGTAAAGGTAAAAGTGGCAGGAGGCTTAAACTTGAGGGGCGGCGGATCCAGGTTAAGCTTTGAAGAGCAGCCGAGCACTTCGGCTCCCGAAGCGATCTAGCCGGGTGCAGCTCCCACTCCCGGCCCAGCCTCACCCGTAACCCCATTCCCAAGCGCGGCGTTTGGGCCTCCCCCTTTTCCTCCCTTCCCATCTTGGTCAACCTCCACGAAATAACGGCCGCGGCGCCGCCTCTTTTCTGTCACGGTCTCCCCGCCGCTCCCGCTCGGCCGCTCCTCCCCCGCCTACCTCACGTGACTGTTAACGCAACGCTTCCCCTCCCGGCGACTTCGCAGGGAATCAAGCAAGCGCCCTCCCTCCCTCCCGAGGCCCTCGCCCCCGTCTTTTTCCCCCTCACGCCAGGCCGGCCTGCCTGCCAGCAACGCGTCGGTGTCTACCGCCCCCTCTGGCGGCTGGTGGAAGCGGCTTCGCCCTTTCCCTTCTTCCCCCCCCCTCCTTCCCGCGCCTCGGGCGACGAGGCAGAAACGTGGTTGGCGGTCGCGGAGGGGAGGGGACGCGCGCGGGAGCTGCGGCGGCCACAGCGACGTCGGGCGGGGACGGTGGGGAGGGAGACCTCTTCCCGTGATTCCCGCGTTCATCCGCGCCCCGACCCTGCCCGCTCCGCGATGCGATGGGTTAGGCGACTGGCCAGCAACAGCAGCAGCGGCGCAGCCGAGAGACGAGCCGCCGAGCGAAGCAGCCACGAGGGGCGGCAGCGGTGGCAGGGCCTGGCCGAGGCGCGGGCGGGGGGAGGGCGGAATAAACGGCCGCTAGGGGCGGCGGCGGCGCGGTAGGAAAAAGCCTCCGGCTGGACCTGCGTTGCCCCACGGCCCTT
>NW_015386244.1:1639448-1680261 GCF_001527695.2 Protobothrops mucrosquamatus | reverse complement strand
CGCTTTCTGGATGTCGAGCAGGACCCTCCGCCGTGCGTGTCCCCGGAGAAGTTCCCTTCCCCTCTTTCCAAGCCTCCCGCGCCCCCCCAGCCGCTATCGCTGCCCCCTCCCGCGCTCTCCTCCACGCCGCTGAGCAGGTGAGAGGCTGGTGCGTGGCTGGGTGAGGAGGGGAGGGTGGGTCGCCGCTCCTCTCGCCTCGCCCCTCCGCCCTGACGGGCGACGGCCCCCCCCTCGCCCCCCTCCCCGCCGGGCATTAATTAAGCTGCCCATTGATTAAAGGGTATTGATTTGTATGTATTTCACTCAGCGCCGTTGGCGGCGGCGGCGGCGGCGGCGGCGCCCGCTGCTTGGTCGGCGGCCTCCGCCTGAGTTAGCCCAGTATTTCCCAATTTAGAGTGTTTGTCGCCGAAGCTCCCTCGACCAAAGATGTCGGCTCCTCTCGGGCCCCGAGGCGGCCCTGCTCCCCCTCCGCCGCCGCCTCCGCCGCCTCCGCCCGAGACGCCCGACCTCAGCCACCTCACGGAGGAAGAGAGGAAGATCATCCAAGCCGTCATGGACCGCCAGAAGAAGGAAGAAGAGAAGGAGCAGTCCGTGCTGAAGTAAGCGCTACTTTCCTCTTCCCCTTCCCACCCCCACACCCCGCCGCCCCCTAATTCTGGCGCTGGGGGGAGGGCCCAGCCCCGGAGGGGAAAGCTGTCCCGGTGCCATCCCACGGACGGGGTCTGCTTTCGGGAGGGCTGCCAGCCTAGCGGCGGGCGTCGCGCGGGGAGGAAGGCCTGCTGGGATCGCCCGGGAGCGGCGCAGGAGGCTGCTCGGCGGTGTCGTCGCTCCCGGCTGTGGCTGCCGCTGGCCCCGTCCACCCTAGCCGGAGGTGGGACGGACGGCAGAGAGCCGAGAGTTCCCTCCTCCCGCCCCGCTTTTCAGGCTCCCATTCGCCGTCCGGGCGTGGAGTGGGGCCAGGCGCCCAACATGGCCGCACAGGTGCTGTTCCTCGCTCCCTGCGAAGCGGATGGTCTCGGCAGCAGGAAGTGGCCGTGGCGGCGGCGGCGGCGGCGGCATGGCGGGTCTAGGGGGGTCTCGCCCCAGCCGGGCTTAGGCAGCATCTGGCGGCTGCTCCTTTCGCCGCGGCCGCCCCAGACTTCTCGCCTGCCTCAGATAGCTCGCCACGGGCGTAACTGTACCTCCGAGGCCCAGGTTTTCCCGGCTGCCTGTGCTTGGGGTGGGCTTGGAGAAGCCGCCATCTTCCCCCAGTAATGTGTAGCCCTCCCACCCCTTTTCACCTGCTTCTCGCTGCCCGGGAGGCGCCCCTTGTTCTCTGCACCTGTGGGTCCCGTTAGTCGTGGGCTCATAGCCGCTCGGAGAGCTCAGCTCCAGGCTCTTTCAGCACCCAGGACAGCTCCAGGCAGGCGGATTAGGAGACCGGCTTTCTGTGCTTCTTCCTCGTTTAGCTTCTCGCTCCCTTCCTCTCTCTCGCAGCACAGTTCAGCACCGGACTATTTTAGAGGGGTGTGAAGGTTTAATTTCCCCCCCATCATATGTGTGTGTGTGTGTGTGTGTGTGTGTGTGTGTGTGTGTGTGTTGTAGATAATGAAATTTCCTGTCTGACTAAATCAGGGGTTCTCAACCTTGGCAACTTTTAAGACTTGTGGACTTCAACTCCCAGAATTCCTCAGCCAGCAAAGCTGGCTGAGGAATTCTGGGAGTTGAAGTCCACAAGTCTTAAAGTTGCCCAGGTTGAGAACCCCTGGACTAAATACTTTTGGGATAGACAATAAATGCACGGGGTTCATTCCTATACATTTTATCACATGAAGTGGTTTTTTTTGCCTGATAATATTTACTTTGTAAGCACAGTGGGCTGCCTTTGCCTATATTCTTCAAAGACAATGTTATCGAAGATGAAAAAGCCACATTTTTTTTTGTTTAACAGCACAGGACCTTTTGAAAATGTTATCATACTAAAGAAGATCAGAATAAACATTTTTAAATTTAAACATCCCTAAAAATATTGATTCAGATCGATCAGTTATGTTAGGCCTTTTTTTTTTGTGGAACAGCTGATTCAAAATTTGGAACTGATAGCTCTTTCTGGGCTTAGTTGATGACTTGTGTTAGAATTCGTGTATTGTTAACAATACTATCGTTGACAAAAAATTACTGTGTTTAGATTGTTTTTATCTTCAATCAAGAGAGTAAAAGACATTACTATATTGTTAAGTTTAAAAATACTAAAAATAAACTTGTTTGTCCATTAAAGAGAAGCCACTGCAACACACACACACACACACACACAAAACATACCCATACACATATATGTTAGTCCAACTCCAGCTAACAATTTACAGTAACTTCGAAAAGAACAATTTGTGTTCTGTATCAATGCTAAATGACTCCATAAAGATTAATAGTGTAGTTTTGTTTTTAAATTATGTGACATTCTAAATGATTAATAACAATTAACTTTTATAAAAATATTTCTAATTACTATTCTAATGACTGCTTAACTGTAGTCTTTAGGATTAAAATGTAATTTTGATTTCGAATATGTTGTTTGTACAGCAGCAAATACACTTATCTTTGGTTTTAAAAGTAAAATAATTTTATAATCAAATGATGTAGTTTCAAATTAATGCATAATTGTTAACCAATGTTTTGTGAAAGGAAGGTTCAAATATATATAAAAGTATTTAAGCAGAAATATATTTTATAATTCCATTGTTAATATATCAATTTTTGATAGAGCTTATTATAGTAAGGCTTATTCATTAACTGGACTCCACAAGTGTCACTCATTTTTTTGAACAGCTAACATATGCGACAGTCACATGACTAATATATGAAGATCTTCGAGAAAGCCAAACTGACCGATCAGAACTTTTAACATATTTTAAATAAAATATTAGAAGATTATTTAGAAGTACTTCATCTTTTAAAAATGAAGTAACTTACCAAATTTGGAAGATTGACAATCAGATTACTTTAGCAATGACTGATAAGAAAAAGAAGAGAAAAATCATGTGAGAAAGAGATATGAAGCTATTTGTTTCCAAGAGTTGGTCTCATCCCTGCTATAATACCAACCTACCCCATCAAAAAGGAGATGAAAATTTTCAACTGTGTCCTTTGAATGACATCAGCATGTCATTGGATGGCCTCATACAGTCCTTGAAAAGGTTGGAAGGTTGATTTGTGACTATAGACATCTCAAATATTGCCCATTGTAGCCCTCAAAAGAATAAGTTGTTCATACTTCCACCCAATATGCTGTTGTGTATCTTTTCTGTTAAGTCACAGAAATAGTTTCACATGATTTTCATTTATACTCCTTGTGAGGGTAATGGAAAATCCTGACATTGTTTGCACATATTTTCGCTATGAAACCAAACACTACACATGTTGCACATGTAATGCTGGTATATTAACACACATTATGATCTCAGTCAGACATAATAATTATTTGGACAACTTTCTAATCTGCTGGCAGTATGAGGTATCATTCTTAATGATATGGCTCTTTAAAAGATATTTCCTTTCTACCTCTTATTCTATTATTGCTTTTCAGTATTATTTAAAGATACATTTTCTGAATTCATTGCTAGAAGACTGGTATTTAAATTCTTCTAAATTGTTCTCTAACAATAATTGGCAAAAACACTGCATTTCACTGCTTAAAGAAGATTTAATATTGTTTTTTCTTTTTCCATCAATAATTGCAAAAATAATTTTCAAGTTTTGTTTTTTATAATAATAATAGTAAAGTTGGAAGGGACCTTGGAGGTCATCTAGTCCAACCCCCTGCTCAGGCAGGAAACCCTATACCATTTCGGACAAATGGCTGTCCAGTCTCTTCTTAAAAACCTCCAGCATTCACCGCTTACTTTTAAAATATGAAGTAACTTCCAGACAATGTTTCTGAATCTTATTAAAAATACTAGAAACAATGGTCCAAAAAAGTGTAGCCATATTCTCCAATGAAATTAAAATATCTTTCCACCAAATGTTAATGTACAGAAGTAAGGGAGATGACCTTGACAAAAAAATGCAACTGTCATTACCTAGGCAAAGGGAACTGAAACATTTTTTAAGCCCTGGGAAATAAAAATAATATTTGGAAGTGGCTCAAGTCAGCCACATCCCTGATTCATTGGGGCATAAGTAGAGCTGGGGATAGGGAAGTACAACACAATGAAACTTGCAAAATTTTGTTATTTATAGTCATGCTGAATAATTGTAGATCTAGGCTTCCTGTGGCATTGATTTCTTGGTCTGGTCTACCTAGTGAGGCTGACAATTTTCATATTCAAAAAAGCAGTTGACATTGAAAGCATTCTTAACAAAAGTTTGTGTTTTAAAGAATAAATTATACAATATTTTATATAAATGATGAATGGAAACCAGCTGGATAATTAAATCTGCTTTTTTCTGTATACTTTCTGTTTTATTCAGATTTTCTAATGAGTATCACTATGGTACTGAAGTATTTATCAAAAGAGCATTCAATAATGTCACCAGCATCTGTCACATCATTTCTCCTCTTTTTCCCCCTTCCCAGAGCAAAATTACGCATATATAATTTATATGCATATATATATACTGTATATATAAACCCACTGCAGTCACTGATTCTTCTGCTATGCTTCTTTTGAAGAAACAAAGAGAAATGGTGCAAAGTTAGAATCAGCAGGAGTTCATACTGATAAGGGCAATATTCACTCCTGCTGGGATTTGCTGAAAGTTGATGACATATAAAATGGCTGTTTTGCAGAGGTATCTGTTTTTCGCAAGTTGTGCTTTCTGAAGGCATTGGGCGAAGACATGAAGTGTTCTTATTGAGGGATTTTCATGGTTTGTACTGGAGAAATTTGCTGTTGAAATTAATTTCTCCTTTGAAGGTGTGCTATGTGTTAAATATCTGACAAGTGAATATTACTTATTTATTAAATTTGTTTGCTGCCTATCTCACCAGAAGTTTACTACTTTATTTTATGTACTTATATACTTATATTACAACTTAATCTTAAGTGACAGTTTCAATATTTGACTGTAGATTGATTGCCTTTAGTTCATTTGCCTCACTTTAATCTGCATACTACAATATTAGGCCTAAAATATAGATTTATCATGCGTAAATGAATGTCATTTTTTTCCTATAAGAAAGCTTATTCTCATATGGCATTAAACATGACCTGCTATATTATATTCATAATTTGAAGAATATAGAAGGTTCTATCATAACCAATAATATTTCTTACGTAGCATTCTGACTAATAGTTCTCAATATGATTACAGTCAGAAAGGTGAAGAACAACCTTGAGCCACCCCATAGGGTGTACAAGAAGTACTTTAGAACTCAAATGGCCAGTTCAGAGCCATATCAGTCTCCCAATCTTGATTATGCAAGCTCCATAACAACCTCAGATTAGAACACCAAACAGTAGCAAGAAAACGGTAGTTTGGGGCTTGATTCTCTTATTGTTTTAGGTGGAAATAAAGGTACTAACAGAGTGTTAAGTCTCTCTGAGGCAAATGTATCACTTTTCACCATTCAAATCCTACAAACTGAAAACAACCTGAAACTTTTTAGTGCTGCCCATCCAGTGAAATTACTCCATCATCTTTATTAAAACAATTTTGAGCACTAGATTGTACTGAGATATAGGATGAGTTCACAAGACATGATAAGCCAAAGTATAGTGTGGAACCTAACTGTATGAACCTAGATATTGTGATTTAATCAATAAATGTATTATTTATATGATTTACATTGTGAGCCACAACGACGACAGAGGGACTATTTTTTAAAATTAGGAACAGGTGCATCTTTAATTGTTGATGAATTTTCTTTTGAACAATGAGAATTTTGATTTGGCTTAAAGAAAGCATGTTATCTAAGAATAGATTCTCAAGCAACATCCCTATAACTTAGATTTGATCACAGTTTAATAACTATATGGAACTGAAGGATCAAAATAGCAATATTTCATGAACAGCAAATCACTGCTCTTTGAAACTCATGTAGATAAATACAGAGCTGTATCCACAACAAATTGCCATGTTAGCAAGTGATGTGTATGGTGATGTCATTATGCAAATAAAGCCATTAAGTACTTGTATTGTAATGTTTGATGCAAGTTTATGTTAGCATGCATGTTCCATCATCTTTGCATCCCCATGCTTATGTTTGGACAATTATTTTGGGGAACTTTGCTCCATTGGGTAAGGTGGGATGTGGAAGTAACTAGACAATCACTGCTGATGTATGAAATAAAGTAAGCAAAGTCAGGCCTGCTTAGTATTTGGATAGGAAATCTCAAGATTGTAGACTAAATTGAGAAGTTGAAAAGAATCAGAATAGAATCAGAATAGAAGAAAAAAGCTCCATCTGTTTGGCTTATCTAGCTTGTCTATACCTCTGTGCTGCTGTAATCAGAATGACTCTCTGTGACTTACATAGATAAAATACAATTTAAGACACACACAATAGAAAGATAAAAAGCACAGCAAGCAATATTGTACAACTATATTACACAACTATATTTATTACCTTTATACTGTATATGATAGTAAAGAGAAAGATGGCAACATCCAATCAGGAGAACACTGTTTGAAACATTCAGACTTTAAAGCAGGGGTAGTGAACCTTGGCTCTTTTATGACTTGTGGACTTCAACTCCCAGAATTCCTGAGCCAGCTAAGCTGGCTCAGGAATTCTGGGAATTGAAGTCCACAAGTCATAAAAGAGCCAAGGTTGACTACCCCTGCTTTAAAGGCTTCCAAAGAAAAACCCCTCTAGAAAGGAGGGCCTAGCCTGATTACCATGAGAAAACGGCTGCTCCATGTCAGCACTACTAAAAAAAAGCATAAGCAACAAAACAAATGAAGCAGAATACTGCACGAGAGACAGTTTTATAACTGTAGCTGACTACCTAAAACTTACTCCTGGCACAATTCACATGTAGAGTGTCAAATGCTGGATCTTTGCCTTGGGGCAGTGGCATTGTGATCTGGTTTTGGGGGAGCAACCCTGCCATGGACAGCCTATTGTGGGCCCTAGAGTTCTTATCAGCTGCTCCTCACTACAGCTACTCCTCAGCTCAGCATCCTGAATCTCCTCAAAATGTGGCACCTATAGCAGTTTCTCCCTGATGGACCTAATTGGTCAGGCCAATACCAATTGGAGTAGCAGTCTTGCAGACAGACAAGTGTTAGTGTTGAGAAAACGGGTGTGTGCACGTAGTCAGGAGGAGTCAAGCTCAACATGAAGGAGATGTGGTTTTATTAATGTCAAGGTGCCATTCACTTCTCTTGCAGTTAAGCCACAGAAACCTTCCCGCTTAGGAATATTCCTGACAACTGGAAGATAAAGTCACAAAACTTTGCTCAGAGCTGGATTACAACTGGGCATATCCTTTGGAAGTGGCCAAGACATGTCTGAGCCCCATTATCTGAGAGGATTCAAGCCAATTGATCTCAAAGTGGACAAGACCCTGGTGGCTGTGAGCTCAGCCACCTTTGTTTTGGACCCTCACCTCTTCTGTTTGGTTAAGGTTAGAAGATGACATATGCCTGGGTCCAAGTATTAGTTAATGCCTCCGCAGGAGGGGAGAATATTGCCTGCCTTAAAGGAGGCTGTGATAAGCTCCCTTTCCAAGAGACCATCTTGAACCAGTGTTAGATAACTTTTGTCCAGTCTCCAACCTTCTCTTTTAGAGGAAGCTTGTTGAGAGGGTGATTGGCATTTGGAAGGTCCTGGATGAAGCAGATTATCTGAATCCTTTTCAGCTTGGGTTTAGGCTGGCATGTAGCACTGAAATGGCATAACTTGTGCCTGCTGATAACCTTTAGGTGGCCTGGGATTGGGGTGTTGCAACTATCCTGGCTCTCCTAAATCTCTTATATCATCGATCATGGTATCCATCTGGACCACTTCTGGGAAACAGGAGTGGGAAACACTGTTTTGCAGTGGTTCTTTTCGTTTCTCTGTAGTCAGTTTCAATCAGTATTGGTGAATGCAGTATGAGGTACTACAGTCTCAAGTCTTTCCCCAATACTTCTTTAATATTTATTTGAAACTACTGGGCGAGTCATCTGATGGCACATGGTATAGCATTGATATACTGATGACATCCAGTTATACATCTATACCAGTGGTGGCGAACCTATGGCACGCGTGCCAGAGGTGGCACTCAGAGCCCTCTCTGTGGGCACATGCACCGTCGCCACTAGCAGCTCGCACAGGTCCATTAGGCCGCCACCGCTGCCCTGAGCAGCAGCTCTGCTGAGCACAAAGCAGGCAAAACGGCCAGCTAGCAAGCTCGAGTAGAGGTGTTGGAGCATCGAGGTGGCCATGCCTACCTGGCCACACCCACCCAGACTGCTGTAACCACTCTGGTCACGCCCACCCAGTGGGTCACACACACCACCCTCCCTGAGGGAACCACAATACTGATGTGGCCCTGGCACTTTGCAATAAATAAGTGGGTTTTGGTTTGTGGTTTGGGCACTTGGTCTCTAAAAGGTTCGCCATCACTGATCTATACCCTGGGCTGGGCAAGTGATATTGTTATAATGCTGTCTGAGTGCCTGAAGGGTGCAAGGGTCTGGATGGAGATAATTTTGGCTCAAACCTGGCAAGATGCAGTAGCTTTGGGTATTTGGACCTCCAGGGTCTGGTGACCTGTCGTCTGGTCAGGGATGCACTTCCCTGGACTGAGCAGATGCATAATTTGGGAGTCCTGAATTCACGTTCCTGTTTAATGAGTCGGTGGTAGCCATGGCTGGGGGGAGGGGGCCGCTTTGCACAGATTTTTTTAATGTACCAGTTATGTCTTTTCCTCAACCAAGAGGTCTTGCTTAGGGTCACTCTTTAGTCACCTCCCAATTCGATTATTCAATGTACTTTATATGAGGCTATGCTTGAAAACAACTTGGAAGTTCTAACTGTCCAGAATGCAGCAGCATGCACGGTATTGGGTGCCCATAGGTTTGCCCGTGTTACAGCTTTGTTGCACGAGCTGCACTATTTTTTTTTCTGGGTGCAATTCAAGGTGCTGGTTAATCATCTTTAAAGCCCCACATGGCGTGGGAACTGGCTATTTGAGGGATCTCCTCTCCCTAAGACTATCTGCCCGTGACACTAATCAGATAGAGAGGGTATTCTCCATGTCCCCTTCCTGAAATTTGTCATCCAGTGGAACCTTGGAAGAATCCTATTTCCATGGCTGCCCTTATATTGTGGAATATCCTCCCACTGGCAATTTGACAGGCCCTCATCCTTCTATCCTTTCAGAAGGCTATTAAAACCTGCCTTTTTACTGAGCCACTGAGTTTGTATGGATGGAAAATATAGAAATAGAGTAGCTGTGGGATATCCCAAGAGCAGCATTTACAGCAAGGGTTTTTATTTATTGTTTTGTTTTTATTGTTTTTATGATTATTTTATTTATTGGTTTTATGATTGTTGTTAGTCACCCAGAGTTGCTTAAGAAGGATGGCCATATAAATTTAAAAAGAAGGAAGGAAAAAGAAATAAAGAAAAGAAAATTTCTTTTTGAAAAATTCGACATCTCCGATTATAAATTGATGAGTTTAGAAATGGTATTGTAATCTTTTCCTGACTAGCTGGCATCAATTATTTTTTTATGAAAGTTTTTAGAACTTTCCTAAAGTCCATGTCTTGCCTCTTGAATCTGCATGATGAGAACCTTAACGATAATCTGGAAGCCAATGTTTATAGGTTTTATATTGAAAGCCTGGCCAAAGCAGTCCTGATTGTTTAATAAAGTACTCATATAATTGACCCTATTTATCCTTTTAATTGAATTGACTGAATTGGGGTTGTGATATTATTTTTTCATGCTAGCATATCACATGTTGGATTACTTGTTTATGAATTAAATGAAACAGATACCAAACTTGGATATTATTTGTATATTCAGATTCCATTTATGTATAATTAAGATAAACATAACATTCTGGAAACAATCAGTGGAGCCAAGATCCCACTTGGTCCTTATGAAATTATAATTGTGGTCTGAATTTGATTAATCTCCCAGGAAGACTATACATTTATTGGGATAGACAACAATTCTAATAAAAAAAAATCAGACAGAAGTGAGCAATCATTTGTCATCTATATTCTGACTTAGGCATAGAAATAAGAAAAAAAATAAGTATATGTTGCTTTTTATATACAGTACATTCCTTCCTTCAACTGGTAAAAACAATGAAAGGAAAGGAAACAGGTCTTGTTGCTAGTGAAGGAAGATTTTCTATAACAAATACCTGTTGCAACAAGAAACTAGCAATTGTGATGTAGGACATCTCTCCAGACATATAACCTTAATGATCCCAGGGTATTTGACTTGAGGTTATATTAATTGGAATTATGGGACATTTAGTCGAGTCTGGAAGACAGAAGACTGGAGGAAATGATAAGAATATATTGTCTTGACTTGCATTTGATTTAAGAGTATAATTTCTATTTTTGCTATCTTATAACCTATGTTATTTCTGTATGCTTGAGCAAAGGTATATATTCTATGAATGACCTCTGTATATGTTTTAACATTAATATCATTATTATTGGCTTTTTTATTTCCCTTTTAACTGTTGGTAATCATTCTAATTTGTTTATCCAAATTGCTGAATGCTCTGCACAATTTAGGATAATATGCACCGTTTTAGGAATAGTTTGTAATTCTAATTAATTGAGTCTCATAAATTACTTTATAGTTCTAATAGTTCATATTTTATTCCAATAAATAAAGTATGACTCTAAAAAGAAATATTACTAGATAATATTGTCTTATAATAATGAATAATAAATATTTTGCAATAATGTTAGTTATTAAGGTACAATTCTTTTGTGCACTGAATTGTATCTTCAACTAGTGTCATTTTCTGTACTTTGCTTTCCTTCATTTATTACATGTAAGACTCCTTTACTCTATGATCTATTTCATATTTTTAGAAGTTAATTGAATTAAATAAAATTTATTCTACTCCTGAGTAATCATGAAAATAATTTCATACATGAAATAGAAAGCTGTATGCTTATATAAAATGAATTTGGCTGTTATTCAAATTGCCAATTAATTTTTTATTAACTAAATAATGAGTCTTTTCCACACATGGTTTAATTTTTTTTAACATACATATGCAAAATGTATCTTTTCAGGAAAATCTATTTCTTTCAGGAAATTGTGTAATTATTGAATTATGGTAAGTGAGCCAGGGATGAGAGAATGTTAAACTATGAGGAATTATGAAGTTCTGGATCTTATACTCACATTTAATTAATTGGACCTTAGAAAAGCATTGCCTACATTTTTTTAGACTTTCCTATATGCAAAGCTAATGAGTGAATAATGAACTGAACCATGAATTCACCATGCAGAGTTAAAAATGGCTTTATAGCAATCTGCTGCTTATCTAAAAAGATAACCTCATAAAGTCTGAGTTGTATCCTGTGCTTGGAGCAGGACTTTGATTATTATTATTTAAATGAAATGATCTGTTTTGTCTGAAAGTTTGGAACAGTTTGAAAAACTAACTTCCTGAATAGCACAAAGAACTGACTTCCTGAATAGCATAAGTTCACAAACCGTGAATCACTCATATGTGCTGACTGTTTTGCATACTAAAATAATTTGTGTGCATGCTCCATCCCTGGAGGTTTTCAAGAATAGATTGGACAATCATTTGACCAGCATGATACAAGGTCTCCTGCCATGAGCAGGGTGTTGGACTAGAAGACTTCCAAGGTTCCTTCCAGACTTATGATTTTATGTTTTATATATTTGTACATGTGCACACAGATTTGGATCATGGTCAATATCTTCAATGATATAATATGGAAATACACTCTGCATAATATTGTCTTAGTCTGTCTGCCTTTCTTTTAATGCAGTTCTTCCTAAACTTCTCTTAACACTGAGAGTTTGTGAGTGAATGTCTCTAAAGGAGCAAATCTCTGTGGGTGGCAAAGACAAGAATAGCATCCAATTTAGAGTTAAATATATCTAATTTAGTCATAGATGATAAAGGACTGAGGAAATGTTAAAAGAAACAATGAAGTCAGAACTGTTTCTAGTATTTAGTATGTGTACTTTTAAGTTTTGTATTTCAGCAGATATATCAGTTCAACATAAAATAAAATTCAGTATTATATATAATAACAGCCATTTAGCAAATGTAGTGAGATGGGAATTTAACAAATCTATTTAATTTTGGCTTGTTTCCTTATATTTACTGAATCTCTCACCTTTTCTTAAACATATTGGAAATGCTAATACTTTTTTTTTCTTTTTCGCCTGTGCACGTACTTTGTTAAGTACATATTGAATTAAGAAAAAGATAGATAAGAAACATATGTCTACAGATAAAAAGTGATGAGAATAAACATAATCTTCAAGCTAAGCAATCTGTTGTAGAGGTTGCCTTTCCTGTGCTGAGTTCCATGTTAAAAATACTCCTATTATTTTTTTAAGAAAGCACATTCTGGGTTGCAAAAGATCCTATTGTCAATCGCCAGCATTTCTTTCTCAAAAATAGAATTAATTTATATAACTAGCATTAAAAAAAAAACCCAAACAACCTGTGGGCCCAAAAGGTGGTGGTTCCAAAAATAGTTTGTATTGTGATATGAATTAAGACAGCCCAGGATTTTCTGCTATAGGAGGTAAAGAATAAAATGTTGTTCTATGCTGTACTAGAATCAACTAAAGCAAAAGGGACAGTGGGCTAGCATGCAGTGAGTACTATGAAGGATGAAAAGAGTGTGAGAGTGAAGTTGTAGGCAAAGAGAAGAAAAGGGGGGGACGTTGGGAGATGTTGTTCAAAATACAAAGTGAGAAATGATATCTTTAATCACTAATTTTGTGTCCAGACTATCAGAAGTGACTTTTTGCTATTGCTATGTTACTGAGGTTATAAAGAAGACATGAACACCTGCTCTAGGGTATTGGTATTAGCTGAATACCACTGGTCTTCCTGAATAGTCTATTTTTATTATATCTAGCTGTTATAGGTTTCCTGAAACATGAATTCCTTTTTCTTTTCTTTTTCCTATTTATTCCTATTTATTCTCTTTTCCTTCTTTGTCATATTCTATAAAACTGAGGCAAGGACAGTCTTTTTTTTTAATTGTAAACTATTGATACAGCTAGTCCTTGACTTACCACCATTTGTTTAACGACTGTTCAAAGTTATAACAGTGCTGAAAAAAAGTGTCTGATGACCAGTCTTTGCACTTAATGATCATCACAGTATTTCCATTGTCATGTGATCAAAATTTGGGCACTTGGCAACTATCCTGTATTGACAATGGTTGCAGTGTCCTGGGGGTCATGAGATTGCCGTTGGCAACCTTCCCAGTTAGCTTCTGAAAAGCAAAGTCAATAGGGGAAGCCAGCTTTGCTTAACAACTATGTGATTTGCTTTATGATGGTGATAATTTGCTTAATGTCCATGGCAATAAAGATCATAAAATTGGGCATGATTTACTTAATAACTGCATCACTTAGGGATGGAAGTTCTGGCCCCAGTTGTCATCATAAGTCGAGGACTACCTGTAATGCCTTTCAGTTTGAAAAGTGAAATAAATTTATCTTAAATACATCGCACTGTAACAATTGTTATACATTTTAAGAATAATAATGAGTTATATAAAGACAGTAGAATAGAGATAGGATGTTAGATGCAAAGAAAAATACTGGCCAGAGAGGTGGTAGAATAGGGAAGGGGATAACTCAGAGATCAGATCATAGCTTGTCTGAAGAGAAAAAAACAGGAGATACAAAATAGGATTGTAAAAAAGAGAGATGAGAAAGAGAAAATAGTTGGCAAACGGGATTGCAGAAAGAAATAATGTGGGTAAGTGGAATTATTATGAAATGAAGGATATTCTGATGGTTCAAAACTATGATGCACAGGCTCTCAGTTATACATGGTTGAAATTGTCCTATAATCTTTTACTTGGGCAAGAACTATAAGTGATCCCTGAAGTGGTACATGGGACAAAAAACTTTTGAAGATTATTCCTAGCACTCAAGAATAAGAAAGCAAGTACAGCAGCAGTCATGCAACAACATTGTGCCTCTAGAAAGCACAAAAAGATAGCAAGAACAAATACTGTACATCCAGATCTACGAAGGAGAAAAGGAAGAAAGCTTAAAAGAAAATTTCATATTCCGATAAACACTAAACCACTAAATTTACTCAGCTACACATACCACTGCTAGCAATTTGCTATGATATTATTTTTCATTTTATACATGTGCTACTTTTGCCCCTTTAGCACCATGTTTTCTTAGATGGGTTGGTTGTAGTTATGGCCTTTACATAGCAATTGCATGATCTGTTATCTCTTCAAAGCAGCCACTTAAGAAAACAGTAGGGATTTGCAATGCATTATAAGAGGAGAAGAGAATTCCTTCAGAACAAGATGTGATATTGATTATTAGCACACAAGTGGCTGTGGTAGTGGTTATGAGCAAATCTGGGCTGATGGACAGCTGTGAGAGTCATTGACAGAACTGTGATAACATGGGCCAGGGAAGTATGCTAACAAGCATCTAGACTTTTGGGTGCAGGGGAGGGATTATCTCATTAAATTTTCTCTGCCCTCCCAAGTATTTTACAACAAAAGCTGATGACTGCAATTTGTTTTTTTAAAAAACAGATAATAAGTTATGTTACCACTACTTCCTGTGCTTCTGAAAGATGCCCAAGATTCTTGGACAAACCCATAATCTATACCAGGGGTCCCCAGCCACTGGGCCTTGAGCCTTTCAGAACCAAGCCATGCAAGCAGTGGGCGAGTGCATGCATGCGCTCTCCATTTGCATGAGTGGCATGTGCATGTGCCCGCCACTTGCACAAATGGGGCTGCACACGTGCACACATGTGCTCACCTGCAGCTCATGCGGAATCATCCCCCTTTCTCCCCCACCGCCGGTCTGCAAAGCTAGAAAGGTTGGGGAACTCTGTTCTATACCACCTATTTTGTTCTGCATTGAAAAATCTGTAAAGAATGCAAAATTATAAATATCTATTTTCTTTGCAGTACCTTTCACCTTTCACCTTTCAGTCCATCATATAGGAGGCCTCACAATCTTGCTTGACATAGAGGCAATACAGTCACAAGAGGCAATACACTGACGAGAGGGCAAAAATTGAACAAGGAAGAAACTGCTATTGATTAGACATTTTGTCCCTCCAGATTTCAAATTACTGGGGATATATAATCAACTATTAACTTTTATCTAGGGGAAAGGGCACTTTAAAAAATCTGCCTGAAGATGAATGAGAAATAATGTAGATTACCAAACAACAAATTAGCACGCTGTGGCATAGTGATGCTTTGTTGCCATGCATAGCTGTATTATTATTTGAGACTATTTCCATGCTTTTCAGTGGACAACCTTCCTTCAAAAGCGAAAGGCTGTTTCAGTTCTAAAACTGGAAAAGGTCCATAAATTTAAGAATATAATAATGAGGCTTGGAATCATTTTTCCATGCTCTTAATTAGTCATTTTGTCTCTTATTAGATTATAAGGATACAGTTCCTTTCTCATGTGAATTCTGGCAATCACTTCCACAGATCTTTTCAGTTTTTTAAATTCTGTCTTTGACTCTAAGAAATTGAGTAGTTTCTACTTTTGAAGACTGGGCTAATTTGGAAGTATACTGTATGGGTAAAGATAAAGATGTTAGATAAAGTCTCATGATTGCTTTCCATATCCATGAAAATTTACCAGACATTGTCACTTCAAAAGTGTTTTTCAGTTATTTTTGAATACACCCCAAAGAGTTTAAACTGTTATTTTAAACTCGTGCCTGAGTATCTGGGCATGTTCATGTCTTAACCTTATAAACAGCATTAAGGTTTTCAAAAAAGTGTACATTTCCAGTAAGATCCACCCACAGAAAGGAAAGCAATTAATTGCTTTGGCATGGAAAGTGGAGTACTCAATAGAAGAATTGTCCAAAGGGAGTTGTGGTAGCTGGAAGTTCAAAGCTGCTGCTGAGATGATCTAATTCATACAGAATTTTCTTAAGCCATCTTAAGAGTCCAGCAAGTATCAATAAAGGACAGGAGAAATTTAAGGCTGCAGTGCAGAAGTGCCATAAGAATCTAATGATATGGAACCCATCAAATGGCTTTTGAATGTGATAGCTTCCCTGATTACATATAATTCTCCGTAGGTAACTCCTTGAGGGAGGACATTTAATTAATTATGAACTAATTATTGCATTAAAGGTACAAAGCATTAGAAAAATCACTTCATAAATGGTAATTTTATTACCGTCTCCATCTGGGGGCAATTTTCAAAGTTTCTTATAATGCCAATTTCATTGTAAGATTAAAAACACTGGTATTGTAAGATTTGGTATTCTTCAGTAAGCCTCAGCTGAGCTTTTAGTACAAGTGTTTTCAGAATGAGAATACAATATATGAGTATAAATTTTGGGTTTTATATTTGTTTGACATTTGAGGATAGGATGTGGTACTAACATGCATTAAGCATTATAGCGTCATAGCTCATTAAAAGAAAATACTGCAAATCTTAGATGCTATTGCTAATATTTACTATATATTAGTAAAGTTATGGAGAAGTCATATCAAAGATACAATAGTAACTAGAACCAGAGAAAATCTTGACAGAAAGGGCAGCTGATCCATTTTCTTCCATTTTGAATTATTGTATGTTCAAAACATTACTGAGTATGTTCTATGTTAAATAAAGAGTTATAAGCAGCAGTAGTCACAAATCAGCTGTCAGCTTTCTTAGCATAATAGCATGTTTAGAAGTGTTTTGGTAGATATAAGAACATTTTCTATCCATGGGTATGTGTCTTCTAATGTAACCTTGTATAATATTCAGAATATATATAATTTAATAAATTGAAGCCTTCACCTTTATTTTCCCCCTCTGTCCCTTTGTTTCAGTGTTTGCTTGTCACAATTACCTCAACAACTCCTGGAGTTTTCTTGGCAAGATTCTGAAATAGTAGCACCCATATCTTGCTAACTTATTCCTTTGCTCTACTATTAGGTACCATCTCCAGCTTTGATATACTGGAGTGGCAGTTGCATCAATCTTGACTCCTGGCAAGTGTCTGGGAGAGTCCATGCAGTTTTCTTGGCAACATTTTCAAAAGTGGTTTGCTATTGCTTTCTTCTATAAATATTTTTTTATTTGGAAGGAAGGTTTAAATATTTAATTATTTAAATGTTTAAACTATGTAGTTGCTCATTTTGAATGATACTTTGGGCACTCACAATCACAAAATAAAACAATATCTATCTACAATCATATCATCATCATTATCATTGCCACCATCTTCCTCCTCCTCTTCCTAGAAATAACAGGAGTCAATAGAAACATCAAAAACTTTGTGCAAAGATCAGTGGCACAATTGAAGACACAGTTGCTGCTCAGTGGAGATAGACTGGTAGAGGTTAATATCAAGAGAGGAATCTTTCAAGGAGACGTACTATCACTGCTACTGTTTGTTATTGCACTGATTCCTCTGTCAAGGAAATGTATATATAGACACTCAACAGGGTCTGTATATACGGCCAATATATTGCAGTGGAGTTTGGCCTGGACAAATGCCACCCTCACCAACAATATTATTATTATTATTATTATTTATTGAATTTATATACCGCCCTATCTCCCTTACGGGACTCAGGGCAGTGAACAGGCGATAATAAAAACCACGATAAATATACACAAATTTCTGTTCTAAAATCAAATTAAATAACAGGCCTGCTCTAAAAATACCCCATACAAAACCCCCACTAAAACATAATCAAACTACGCCAGGCCGGCTGCACGGAATAGATGGGCCTTCAGGGCTCGGCGAAAAAGGTGCAGGTCCGCAACTGTACGTAGGTCGGGGGGTAGGTCATTCCAGAGGGCAGGAGCTGCCACAGAGAAGGCTCTCCCCCTGGGGGTCGCCAGCCGGCATTGACTGGCCGATGGCACCCTAAGGAGGCCCTCTCTGTGGGAGCGGACTGGTTGAAGGGAGGTGTTTGGTAGAAGGCGGTCTTGCAAATACCTAGGTGCACTGGGGAAATACCTATGTGCACTGCCTAGGGGAAAAATAGTGAAAACTCAAAGAAATAAGATGTTGCATGAAAATAACATCAAGAGTCTGGATGAAGATCATCACTACAAATACCTGAGCATCTTTCAAGCACACTGAACTCAAGAAGAAGTGTATACATCATGAGGGTGAAGTAAATCTTAAAGTCCAAATTCAATGGAGTAAATAACCACTGAGGCAATAAACACCTGGGCAGTTCTAGTCATTAGATTAACAGCTGGAATAATGGAATGGACTCAAACAGAACTAAAAGCCCTGGCTAGGAAGACCAGAAAAAATAATAACAAAGAATTATGCCCTTCAGCTGTACAAAGACATTGGCAGATTCAACTTACCAAGGAAACAAGACAGTTATGGAATATTGCAAAAATACCAGACAGTTGAAGAAAAAGTTATTGGAAGACCATCTGAAGGATAATGAAGAAGATGCACTGAAGCTATTATAACATGAAAGCTTACTGAGTGCTGGAGACACCAAACTGGTCTACAAGAAAGACCAAATTAAGGGCAGAAAACAGACATAGCAAGGCAAAGTACATACATACATGAATATTACATAAAAAGCAGTACATAAAAAGCAGGCAAAGCAGATAATAAGACCTGACCTTGGCTTAGAACAAGAAAACTGAAGACAAGGACAGGTGCTAATTCTGGCTGCACAAGACCAAGCTTTAATAACAAATGCATACAAAACTAAAATTGAGAAGATAGCAACAGGTAGCAAATGCTGCTTCTGCAAAAAAGGTGAAGAAATAGTGGCCCACTAAATAGTTGCTGCAAGAAGATCTCACAGACCAGCTACAAACAACAGCCTTGATATATTAGCAACAATGATGCATTGGAAGATCTGCAAGAAATACAGACAAAGAATTGGTAGAAGCACAAAACACACAAAGTAATAAAAAATAAATATGCTAAACCCCCGGTCCATGGACCACTACCCAACCCCCGGTCCGTGGACCAGTACCGGTCCGTGGCATGCCAGCAACTATTCCGTACAAACAAGCAAAGCCCCATCCGCAGGCGCACATAAAACCACGCACCCTCCGGTCTGCGGAAAAACCTCTCTCCACGGAACCGGTTCCTGGTGCCCAAAAGGTTGGGGACCTCTGTGCTAAAGTGTTCTAGGACTTTAGAATTCAAACAGACAAGCATCTGCCACATAATACCCGAGAGTTAATAATAATCCATAAGAAAGAAAAGAAGCTCAGCTAGGGGACATGGTAGTACTGGAGAAAATACACTTGCAAATCTTGGTAACATTGACCTAAGTTGTAAAACTTTCTATGTTTCATTACTGATTCTCTTGATTTTTTCTTATTGAAAAAATTAGGACAGATGGAAATGTGCAATAATGATGTCAGTTTTCAGTAGATAGGAAAATACATAATTAAGAAACTGTGGAGATAATTCTCCTTGCAGCATGTGAATGTTATTTTGGGACTGACTCTTCTATTTCTTGAGTTATTTAAAATGAGGGGCAGTTGCTATCAATCACAATGAAATACTGGATTGGATTGGCTGTTTCCAGTTGTACAGTACCCTATACAAACTTCCCTAGCTGGCAGATGGGCAGAGGTACTTTGGAAGTAGAACCAAGTTAATATTCACCTTTTAATACTGGCGGCTGTACTTGGCTCCCATTCCCAGACTCTGCTACTAGAAGTCCCCCCCCTGAAAGATTAAGTGGTATTTAGTATCTTGTCAAATTGTCAACAGTTGTGGAGGCAGGAGTAGGGTTACAAGACAGTGGGGGGTGGCAGTTGGTGCTCACTGTGATCACCATGCTGGAGGATTCCCTCATGTCACGCAATATAATGTCCCATATAACGTTTATACTAAATTTAAACAATAATTATACAAATCTTTGAAAAATGATCTTATGAGAAAAAGAATAAAATATTAACATGTAATCAGATTTCATCAGATACCTATTTATTTTATTTATTAGATTTTTATCCTGTCCTTATTAATTTATAAATAACTCAAGGAAGCAAACATACATAATACTCCTTCCTCCTTCTGTTTAATTTACATTAAGGTTATTTGGGTTAGTTATTAAAGACACTTTTGTATTTAGAGACTCCTACATGCATGCTGTCTTTTCATGAATGACGTTTCTATTCATTTTAAATGAACACAACTGCAAACAAACACAAATGAATGTTCCTAATTAGCTAGTAACCAGAGCCTTGAGCTCCTGCTTTAGAACAATTATTTGTTTGGTAAATATGAATTAGAATCATTATTTCATTAAACATTCAGGAATTCTCTTTGTACAAGAACTTGACTATGACTAGGTCTACCATAACTGGTCTGCACGACTTTTAGGCAACCACTAGATGGCAACAAAAAAATAGAGTTTTCTCTTTTTCTTCTGTCACCTAGAGTTCATCTGGATTTTTGCAACTCAGATATGGTAGACATCTGAGTGTTCCACCAAACATACAAAAAGAAAATATGGAGCAAGTAATAAATTTCTGCTCTGGAAAAATACAATTTAGGCACATAATAAAATAGTTTGTTTAGATTTTTAGCTTTCTAATTATGTACCAAGTTGAACTTTAACAGTAAATAGAAATGTGAAAGATAACTAAATTGCCAGCAAGCCACATTAACATAAAAACGATGAGACACTTATTCTGACATCCTGATGGAAATTCAGTCCTTGTGAAATTTGTATAGTACAAGCAGCCTTATTCTTGATGCAAATATGCTAGTTGTTGTATTTGCACCATGATTTCATGATACAGGTTTTATCATTTGGTTAGGTTTTTTTTTCTTATTATGGCATGGGACAGAAACACAAAGACTGCATTTGTTTTTCCATAAAAAATATTTTATTGTACCAAATTAAACTTCTATTCCTTACTTCTGAATTTAGGGCTAATCCCATGCTTGTTTCTATTGTACCTAACCACCTATCTTATATTAATTTCTTCCTGTTAGTCTAAGTTTAGTAGTGGTGGCACTGTGGTTAGAATACAGAATTGCAGGCTAGCTCTGCCCACATCCAGGAATTCAGTCCTGACCAGCTCAAGATTGTCCTAACCTTCCATCCTCCCAAGGTCAGTAAAATGAGGATCCAGATTGTTGGGTAATATGCTGGCATTGTAAACCGTTCAGAGCATTTATGGAGTGATATATAAGTCTAAATGCTATTGCTATTTATAAGTATTTCTATTTTAGTTAATCTATAATTTCTATCTCTATGTTCTTATATCTGTGTTTTGTATCACTATGTTTTCCTACTTTAACACTTTCTTCGCTCTTTAGATCTTTCCTTTCCCCCCCAGGTCTTCAGCTCTTACAGCCAATCTCAATCTAGTTGCATATGAAAACCTTTTTCACTCCTTTATACACTTGTGAATGGGCTTTTCTGTCTTGAGGGGTCCTTGGTGCTCTCTGAGCTTAGTTGTTTTCTTGCAGATATTTCATTACCCAAACTACATAACATCTTCAAGATGACATTGATTGTGCTCTAGGTCATTATCTCTGGAGTGAGCAGGATAGGTGTACTGCATCCATCCTTCTCTACTTGGACTCTTAGCAGCTTTTGTTATTACTGACATGTCATCTTTCTGGATCAACTGCAGTACTTGGGAGTGGTTGGCATTGTGTGGGGCTGGTTCTCATCCTTCCTCTAAGTCAAGTTTCAATTAGTGTTGATACAGGAGCGGAAGGTCCAGCCTGCAGCCTCTACTTTATGAACTGCCACTGAGCTTGGTTCTCCCTTCCCTCTTGTTTAACATCAACATGAAGATGCTGGGTGGGGTCATCAAATGGTTTGGGTGAGGTATTACTATGCTGATGATCACCAGGCTTTACACCTCCATGTCACCTGAGCGAGGGTATGTACATCCTGTTGCCAATACCTGGAAGCTATAGGGACCTGAATGGAGTGCAACAGGTTCTGATCCAACCCAAGCAAGACTGAGTAGTTGTGGGGTTTTGGAATTTCTGGTGCTGAGGATCTTTCACCTTTGGTTTTGGATGACTTGGCACTGGTTCACACAGCCTTGGTGTACAATCTGGGGGTTGTCCTAGACTTATGGCTTCTGCTCAAAGAGCAGGTGGCAGGTGTGGATAAAAGGCCCTTTGCACATCTTCATTTTATGTGCCATTTGTGCTTGGACTAGGAGGTCCTGCTTGCTATCATTCGTGCCTCACGACTCCCCCATCTGGACTACTGCAAAGTGCTCTACACAGGGCTGTTGTTGAAGAGCATTCAGAAGCTTCAATTATAATAATAATAATAGTAGTAGTAAAGTTGGAAGGAACCTTGAAGGTCATCTAGTCCAACCCCCTGCTCAGGCAGGAAACCCTATACCATTTCGGACAAATGGCTGTCCAGTCTCTTCTTAAAAACTTCCAGTGTTGGAGCAATCACCGCTTCTAGAGGCAGGTTGTTCCACTGGTTAATTGTTCTCACTGTCAGGAAGTTTCTCCTTAGTTCTAGGTTGCTTCTCTCCTTGATTAGTTTCCACCCGTTGCTTCTTGTTCTGCCTTCAGGCGCTTTGGAGAATAGCTTGACTCCCTCTTCTTTGTGGCAGCCCCTGAGATATTGAAAGACTGCTATCATGTCCCCCCTCGTCCTTCTCTTCATTAAACTAGACATACCCAATTCCAGCAGCCGTTCCTTATATGCTTTACCTTCCAGTCCCCTAATCATCTTTGTTGCTCTTCTCTGTACTCTGTACTCTGTACTATTGGTATAGAATGTGGCAGCATGGATAGCAAATGGTGTTGGCTACTTGGTATATGTGCAAGTATGCACATAAGTTGTGAGCTGCATTGGTTGTCAGTATGCCTCCAGATGCAATTCAAGGTGCAGGTTTTCACTTTTAAATCCCTTTATGGCTTGGGACCAGGTAATTAAAAGGCCATTTCTCCCTAGTTTCTACTCACCATATCCTGTCTGGCAGGATGGGCATGCTTTGGGCAGAATGCTAGCTGGTAGACCCAGAAGATGAGCCTTTTCTGCCATAGAACATTTTCCCTCTAGAGCTGATCCTGTTGGCCTTGTAGAAGGCCGCAAAGTCCTGGTTTTGTGATATAGCCTGGGGCCCTGAGTGTGTGAAGGGACCCATGTCCTAGCTGTGTTAATGACTAATGACTCTTATATTTCTCTTGCCTGCTGTGTATATTTATTTTTGTATTTATCAATGTAACTTTTTAAAAAAACAAGGAGCCCTAGTGGGTGCCAAAGGAATTCTCCATAGATATTCTCTGTAACTTTATACTTTATACATACTTTAGGCAAAGAATCTATTTAATCCGCTCTTTATTTTTAAGATGAATGTAACAGGAAGTCTTGCAAAGAGTCTATTTTAATAAACTAAATTAGGAATTTTTCAATAGCATGTTAACTGGGAAATGAATAACAATTTCTGAAGTAATCTGTTTTTAATGTTTTTGACAAAAATGGCAAAGAAATGTTTTATGGTAATTTTCATCTGACTTGTGCATTTTATCTTTGCCAATATCTTATCCTGGTTTTATAAAAACTCTTTAGGATAAAAGTTAATACTTTGAATGAATGTATTTCAGAATATTTACAAATGTTCCACTTTGAAATTCACTCTTCTGGGAGATTCGTGTACCAGTTTAACCTCATCTTGTTTACGGTTTATTTTTGATAATTTTTATGAGTTTGTTCTGATGGTTTTGTTCCATATGAATACATTTAAAAATACAATTTACTCTTTTGTTTAGTATAGTAAATGGTATAGGAAGGGTGGCCATGGTCATTCATGCAAACACTTTCTTCAAGCTTAAAGATAAAGACTTCCCCTGTCCAGTCGTTTCTGATTCCATGGGGCAGTGCTCATCTCCATTTCTTAGCCGAGGGAGCCAGTGTTGTCTGGAGACATTTCCATGGTCATGTGGCCAAGGTGCATGGAGTGCTGTGAACTTTCCTCCAGAGTGGTACCTATTTATCTACTTGTATTTGCATGTTTTTTAACTGCTAGGTGGGCAGGAGCTGGGACAAGTAATGAGAACTCATTCCATTGGGCAGCACTTAGGTCTTGAACCCAGGCTTGCCCTGGTCCCACCTTCTTCTTCCAGAAACCCTCAGATCTGTCCCACTCCTGCCCAGGCCCCCACAGGCACCCTTGAATCGAACGATGTAGAGATGGCCATGCCCACCCAATAGGCCACACCCACTCCATCCACACCCACCCAGTAGGCCACACCCACCTGTCTCCCCTGAGGGCAACCGCAATGCGGATGCAGCCCTCAATGAAATTGACACCCCTGCTCTAGATGGTTCCAGTAGGAGAGAACATGAGTAGCTGGGGGTTATTGGTTTCTTCTGAATGTGGTGGTCTCCCCGCAGGTGTTTCATTACCAGGCTAGGTAACCTCAGTGTTGAGGGGGAGTGAGGTCTGCTGTCTGTTTATATGTCATGGGTTGTCCTGTCAGTCTTTGGGGGGGGGGATGGCGTTTGTAGCTTGACGAGGAAAGTGTTTCTTCCTTGGTATGTTGTGGTGGTGTTTCTCGCTGAATCTGGATGGTGGCAATAGTAGAACAGCACTTAGCAAGAGCACTCAGACGTATATACCACTTCACAGGGCTGTTACCTTTTCCAGCTGACAAGCTCAGCATCTTTAACCGCTGAGCAACCACGCCCCCCCCTCCTTCAAGCTTAGCTGCTACTAGTTCACCCAGTTGAATTTCTGAATACAGAGCCTAGAATTCATAAAATAATAAGATAGTCCTCAATTTATGGCTGTAACGGAGCCTACCCAATACAGTCATAAGTCATGATCCCAAAACAACGGGAGTATTATTTGAAGGCCATGAGCATTGACAAAATTACCATCAGTCAGTTGCAAAAGGCAGCTTTACTTGGAACAGCTTACATCCTGCGACAATATACCATCAAACAACAATATCTGCCTATCCCAGATCCTTGGGAAGGACATGAGATAGATAAAAATATTATTTTCAATCTAAACATCTGGCTGACTATGCAACCAACCATAATCTAAACATCTGGCTGATTGTACAACCAACCATTAATAATGATTTTCTTATCTGCTTTGCATACTAGTTTTTTAATGTAATGGGCATGTAAATGATATATGGCAAAGAAAAGTATTATGTGACCAGTACATAAAAACCTAGCAGACAAAGCAAATAACATGACCTGGTAATGATTAAAAGCAGGAAAGATGGAGAGACAGGGGCTAATTCTGGCTATAAAAGACCAAGCCTTAAGACACATGCACACAATGCTAGAATTGAGAAGACAGAAATAGATAGAAAATTTATTTATTTGTTAGATTTATCCCACTGATATTACTTTATAAATAAATCAAGGCAGCAAATATACATAATATTCCTTCCTTCTCCTATTTTCCCCACAATAACAATCCTGTGTGGTGGGCTGAACTGAGAGAGAGAGAATGACTGATCCAAAGTTACCCAACCAGCTTTCATGTAAGGCAGGGCTAGTACTCAGCCTCTAGGCCAGCAACTTACTCAATATCATCTCTGCAAAGAAGGTGCTGCAAGAATATTGTATAGACTGTCTACAAACAAGGACGTGACTAGGTAGGAACAATAGTGAATTGTAATATCTGCAAAAAATATCACATGCCTGTAAGCGAGAACTGATGGGATCACAAAAGAGACAAAATAATAGAAAATGAAGACGTTCTCTGGGACTTTAGAATTCAAATAGACTAACATCTGCCACTTAACCACTGTTGATAAGAAAAACAAAAAAATCTGGATAATGGATATCGCAATACCTGGGGACAGCAGAATAGAAGAGAAAGAACTGGAGAAAATCATAAAATATAAAAATATGCAAATAGAAATAGATCAATTGTGGCCAAAGAAAGCAAAGTTAGTAACAATGGTAATAGGTACCTTGGGGCAAAGCCAAAACAACTGGAGCACACTACTGACATTGAGAAAATTGGTCACTTGCAAAAGCAGCTTTACTTGGAGCAGTTTATATCCTGCGGCAATACCTTAGTATTAAACAACATTTGTTTCTCCCAGGTCCTTGGAAAGCACTTGGTAAGTGGACATAAATGCCAGATCCAATCTAAACATATGACTGAATGTGTGACTAGTCATAATATTTTATTATTATGTCCCACCTTTTTATGTAAGTCAATGTGGCAAATGTATGATAGTCCTACTTCCTATTTTTCCCACAACAGCCCTGTGAGATGGGTTGGGCTGGGAAAAAGAGATTGCCGCAGGGTCAGCTGGCCAGCTTTCATACAGCTGGGCGCCCTCACAACCTTCTGGTTTATAGGCTAACTTCTTAACTACTATTCCAAAGTGTACATAAAATATGTAAAAACTACTTGTGGCAGGCAAAAGCTATAACCAAGAGAAGGCAAGGCTAAACTGTTAATCATCCACTATCAAAGGTTAAAATAGAAATTCTGCAGTCTAAGGATGATTTATGGAAAATAATTACTACACAAAAGACCGGCACAAAAAATAAAGCTTGGGGCAGGATAGATAGATAGATAAGGAAGATTTATAATAAGTGTGTATGTGGAAATATGCAACTAAATAAGAAGAGAAAATACTACTAAAGGAATGAGGGATTAGTTGCAGAAACTGCACGAGCAGAATAATTTAAACAGTGAACTATATCTGCTCAAAGCTGTGTAGGATGAAACTGCAGAACTCCTAAGAAATGTAGGAAAATGTGAATTTAGTAATAGAAATTGTACAGCATAAGATACTGAATTTGTGCAGGATAGGAAATGACTTCTGGTAGAAAGTGGCCAATTGAGGACCCCACAAGATCCTTCAGACAGCAGTGCTTTGGGAATGGAGCCTTGAGTGGCGCTACAGTGTTGGCTGGTGAGTCGCCAACTATAGTTAATATTTTACTCTAGTGGAAAGAGTTGGAAGTCAATGCTCCCTCCCTTTCTTCTTATTATCCTGCACCCCTTTTCCCCTTTTCTAACCTTTATTTTCATTGTATTTTTACAATAAATTTTTATAATAAATTTTTAATAAAAGGTTAGAAAGAGGAGAGGAAATGAGAGATAATCATGTAGGTTCTTTGTTATCCTTTTAATTCAAAGCCTATAGTTCTTTATGACAGCCAGTCTGGTATATTGGTTAAGGCACCACACAGAAACTGGGAAACTATGAGTTCCAGTCCTGTCTTAGGTACAAAGCTAGCTAGGTGACTTTGGGCTAGGCAGTCCCTTTCAGCCCTAAGAAAAAGGCAATGGCAAACTACTTCCAAAAATGTTTCCAAGAAAAATGTGGACACTTGTCTGATTTGAAGATGCACACAAACAAATAGCTCTTTAAACAAAGCCTAGGGGGAAAACTAGAATATGAATTTATGCTAGAATATGACAGAAGGAAGCAGATTGATATATATCACTACAGAAGGGAGAATGAAGGCAAGTAAATTGTGCTTACGGTTGGGAGACAGAAGGAGAGAGCTCCCTATAATTTTGCTGCAAAAAAGCAGTATGCCAAAATAGGACAGGAGCCACTGAAGAGAAACTAGCAGGAAAAACCACAGCAAGTGAAGCAATTGGAGTCCTAGAGTGAATATTATAAAGCAGCCAAAGGAAGCAATGGATTTGGATGGAGGATAGATTCTGGAACCAATAACTGTATAACAACAAAGAACTTTTAGTAGAATGAGATGAAGCAATGAAAAAGTTTACTTGGCATATGAGAAGGGCCTATCAGTGGAAGGAATTGTAAATAGAGTTGTAAAATGTTTCACCACCAGTGTGAAATGCAGGACCACAAAAGATGTATGCATAAGTAATAAATAGAAGTCTACTTTCTATGAAATGTGTGATCAAAATTCTCTATTTTGCACACTGCAATGGAAACATGTATAATTTCTAATGAAGTGGATACTATTGTTGGAGCAGTTGCAAGTTATCCTATATATAGCCCTTGAAGGTGAAGGGTGAAGAAGCTAGAGTGGTAACCTACCCTTTTCATTAGAACTGCATCTGCCTGTGGCACAGATGACTCAGAACTGGAATCTCTAAAGCCATAAAATAACTTTCAAGTGAAAACAATGGAACAGACATGAGACTATATCATTATGGTACATGAATGACAAAGGCGAGTCACATGTCACTGCCCAACATCATCAACAGCTGATCAAATCACCCCTTGAATGTAATTCATAGTGACGATATGGAACGATAAGGAAAGTGACTTTCAGGCAACTGATTTTTCATCATCTTCATTGATTACCACACAATACAGAAAGACATAGTCACAAAGTGCAAAAAAGTGCAAAATGAGAGTCTAAAACTCAAAGAATATATGAAGATGGTAAGCAATATAGTCTAGTGCCAGTTAATTATCTTCTGAATTGACAGTGGAGTGAAATATATGAACACAGAGACACTGGAAGTAACAGAACATGAAGCACCAGATTATATAACCTATATTCTAGAGCAAAATGGATTGACAGAAAGAATGATTGCCTGACAGGATCTGATAAGAAGAATTTTGATAGATGCTAATCTATCCAACAAATTCTAGGCAACTATGATACTTGGCTACCTACAGAATTGGCTACCAATGAAAGCCACAGAAAAGACACTATATGAATGATGGAATGGCATGAATCTTAATATAGGCCATTAAAGCCATCTATTTGGCTACAGAGCCTATATCAGTGGTGGTGAACCTATGGCACGGATGCCCGAGGCGGTACTCAGAGCCCTCTCTGTGGGCACACGTGCCATTGCCCCAACCTTGCCTCCCCCCGTGACCCCCTCCTCACCAGCAGCCCCCCTGGAGGAGAGTCACCCCTGAGCATGGCCCATGTGGAGCAGCGCAGCCAAGAACATGGCAGCGTAGACAAGAATCTGGCCTCATGCCCCATCGTGCACAGTTGATGCTGCGGGGTGCGGGCAAAGGGCATGGCTGCCATGGCGCTGCTGGGTGTCTGGGTGGTGAGTGGCCCTGCGGGCAGGCAGGGTGGGGGCGGGGCAGGGGGTGGAGTGGGGCCAGGCCAGTTTTTTGGCACTCGGTCTCTAAAAGGTTCGCCATCACTGGCCTATATGTACATTCCAAGTAAGAAATGCTCATAGTTGTGTAATGGAGCAAAGGGGAACATGATGGTTAGCTGCAATAAGAAGAGTAAAGGATACAGCAAGGTGAACCCCAAGTTATGCAGAGCAACCATGTGCAACAATTTATCCTTTGATAACATACAGTGAAGTGAAATCTTGAAACGAATGAACACTGAAGAGTATTTACTATAATATACCTGTAAAGCAGGAGATCCATCCAATTAGCCAAAGAACTGCCAGAAAAGGCATGTCTAGCACCAGTCAAACAGGAGGTAAAAGGTATTTCCAACCACTTGTACAAAGAGGAAACAAACATGTTCAACCAGCCAACTGATGCATAGATAACAAGGAGATTCCAAATCCCAGAGGTCAATTGTAATCAAGAGCATAACTTCTAGAAAAATCTCAGACATAGTCAGAACCTGTGAAATTCATAAACCTACCACCTGAAAATACATCAGAAGTGCATTTTGATATCTATTTGGCAGTTCGTCATATTTTGAAACTTGTTTTGACTTTTGATATTTTAACAAGATGCTATTCACATGTTCATTTTGTATGGCTTTCCAACTTCCTAACTTTGATTCTGGCAGCTAATATAGGATTAAAACCAAAACCAATCAGCTAAAAATAGCACAGAGGGGAACATGCTATAAACTGAGGCCAATCTACAATCATTCAGTATTCTAGTTGTTATAGAAAGGCTCATCCAGCATGCTGCCTCCATGCTGAGAGAAAAGTCAGATCTTCAAAGCTTTATGGAAAGTTTGGGGCATCTGAATCTTATGGATTTAAAACTGAATCTTATGGGGCAGGCTATAAGCAAATTAAATAATTATTTTATCACATATAATATTTGAAAAGTGTGAACTAATTTTGGAGGTAGTGATTACCTCGTGTATATCAATAACAGTATTTTTGAAGTTTATTGTTTGATTTAGTTTACTACTGTATATAGTGAATTGCTTTATATATGCTTTTCAGTTATTCAAACCACAAATTTAAGTATTGGAGATTGTATGGCTAATTTACTTCTTAAGATTCCAGTATTTCAAGTAATTCTGTAAAAACATTAGATATTGACCGTAGTATATTATTTCCTAGAGACATTGTATATTTTATGTTTTTTATGATACTGCATTAATATTTTTGTCTAGTGGAAAATTGGTTTGGATGCAAGATGTAGTTAAATAAAAATATTTTTCTGATGCCACTCAGATATGAGACATATAGAAAAGGTGATAGGATTTATGTCCTATATACTGCACTCAGTTGTGCACTTATTTTTTTAGGGGTAAAGAAGAACAAAAACAACCAGTGACACAGTAAGTAAAAAAAAAACACACACACATAAGTGCAGTGGGCTTTACTTCTCTACCTTTACCATTTTCTGCTTTCTGCACCTTTGATGGTTTTAAACTAATACCAGATAGGCTGCAGTTAGTTATCTGCTTTCGGATTGGCTTGTAAGAGCTGCTTTCAGTGTGTTATTTCATCCACATTTCAGTTGAATGTGGTTTCTTGCTACCTGCTTGCGGATTATTCTGGTTTAAAACTATTCTCCCCTAAATCCTAATTGTGGCTGATTTAATTGCAGTGAACATTTCCATTGGCTGTAGCTTTCCTGCATTTACATAATGATGATGATAATGGTTATAATTGGATGAGAAAAAAAAATTATACTACTATGATTTCATTTGATTATTCAGTCACATTATTTGCTTATTTGAACAGGTGGTTTCCCTTTAGTGGGTTCACTGAGCTGGTAAATAACGTTCTTCAGCCACAGCAAAAACAACAAAATGAAAAGGAGCCCCAGACGTAAGTAAGCTACTGTGTGTAGATTTAGTATCACTCTAACATTGAGACATACCAAAGGGTATGTTTAAGTTATAACTCTAAAACAACATCTTTTAAATTGAGGCTGAAATCTTAATGCAGTTTTTCTGGGAAGTAAATTCCACTGAATATAGTGTTATATACTAATTAGTTAGCAGGTATAAAACTATACTAAATAACCAATGTTGATTTTCAAATTTTCATTGGTGAAGTGAATTTGGTTGATGGGAGTGCAAGGTGCTCTTTGCATTCATACAGAACTCATTGGAAGTTACATTTATATATGACTATCCCTTGAGGAGAAAGGAAGAAACTAATTCCTTTAAAAAAATACAGTGATTGTAACAGAAATGGCAAAGTAGAATATATAGGTGTATATTTAAAAGAGCTGAACATCAATAATTTTTAAAGCAGGGCATAAAGTGTATCTTGTAGTTTCTAAAGTTTTAAAAGTGTCTTTCAATTTTGGAGGTTTTAACAGGATGGCATGGATTAGACTCTGTATGTATTGCTTATATTCATCTCTTAAATATTTTAGCACATAAATTACTATTGTTTCAGTACTAACAGAATAATACCTGAAGATAAGAGAGGAAAATATAACATTGTCAGACATTTCTATTAATTTATGAGAGTTATCCAGGCATTGAAAATGGTTTGTTCCATAATTTGGGGGGAGAGACAAAACATTTTACCTTTATTATATACAATTTTCTTGAAAATTTCTAACATGTATATTTTTATATTAAGTTTTTGCAGCCATGTGCTAATTAGAATTTAAATTTTAACCATGGTTTTTATCTATACAAACTATAATAATATTGAAAATTTCAATATTCAATATTCAATATTTATTTATTTATTTATTTATTTATTTATTTATTTACTTATTTACTTATTTACTTATTTATTTACTTACTTACTTACTTACTTACTTACTTACTTACTTATTTATTTATTTGTTTGTTTGTTTGTTTGTTTGTTTGTTTGTTTGTTTATTTATTTATTTATTTATTTATTTATTTATTTATTTATTTATTTATTTATTTATTTATTTATAGTATTTGATGTTTCCAACTAGTCTTACTAACAATTCCAGTTGAAATCAACTGACCTTAGTGATATTTTGACTGTGATGTTAGCAAAACAGAAACTGTAAACTGCTTGGATAAGAATTCTTTTAAGTGACTAAAAATAAACCTTGAACTAGCTGGTGTGATGTAGTATTCTGAACGTTAAAATGCCTGCTGGTTAAGAGATGATAACTTTCTTGGTCTCTTTTTATCTGTCTTGCGCTCCATTTTAAAAGGTTCATTTTTGTAATCATTCAAACTGCCATGAATTCTGTATAAGCATTTTGTATGTTCTTTTAAAACTTTCCATGTCTTTGACTTGTACTTGTTGATTGATCTTTATATTTCAATATACCATTGCTTAGTAGCTTTGCATATTCAATACCACCATTTCCAGCCTGCTACAACTCTTAAACTTCCTTTAACCTTGCTGCTGCTTATACTTGGGGTCATCTTTTAGGACTCTAATACTTCTCTCTCCCATCCACTCTCTGTCACTCTCAAAATCTTTAAAATATTTCCAGAACAGTTCTCTAGTTCCTGCATTTTCTAAACTTCAATATATATAATTAAAATTTTTCTTTTTCATTTTTTCCATAATGTTTCTTTTCTTGTTCCATATATTTTGCAAAATACCATTCTCACGGAATACAATATATAATTAAATAAGCATAATAATACATATTATACGTTTAATTACAATAAGCATAACTTCCCAATTGACAGGTAGATTCTAAGTGAAGAATTCAGCATGTGGTTATAATTCTTTTAATTTAATGTATGAAGCTGCCCTATTAAGATAAAATCCATAAGAATGCTAAACACACAAGGAACAGGTTTATAACCATTTATCCTGAGAGATCTGTATCAAGTGAAAATTTGAACAAAGTCTTTCTTGTCTATGTATGGGTTGAGATTTCCAATCTTATGGAAAGATCCTATATATGGTTTTTCTTCCAACATCCTACTATTTAAGTTGCTGATGGAAATTTTGAGTGTGATATTGCTTTCACTTTACTTGTCCCATTAAGATTTGAGAATGAGATAAACCGATGAACTTAATTTACTAAATAAAGGATAAGAAATCCTAATTATTTTCTAGTAGTTTTAGAGGTTATATTTTTATAATCAGTGGTTTAAAATTAGTTTTGTAGAGAATATAAATGATAATGCATTAGCAGTATTTTGGTTTTTTTCAGAATAATAATTGTTGAAATAAAACAATCTTGTGGTCAATCAAGATGCAAACTTGCTATCTTCAGTTATATATTAACTAGTGAATACATGTAATTTGTTTAGAGAAAAATGTATTCCCAATGGACAAAAAAGATTTAACCTACATGCAAAATCTAAGCTATTAATTGCAATCTAATTTCCAAGTTAACAAACTTTCCAACAGCCTAGTTGTTACTAGATGTTTTCAAAGAATTTTACTTGATGGAATATTTTTGTTAAAAATGTTTTTGACAAATATATTTTTAATTAATTTAGTTTTCCAAATTTATTCTCACTCCCTCAACAAGAAACTGAAGACAATTGTTTTGACTCAGATCCATTTAATTCAAGTGGAAACTCAACAAGGGTATTCATTATGCCCTGTACAGGGGTACCTTGGTACTCAATTGCTTTGAAAGTCATCAAATTTAGTACTTGATGGGAAAATTGTGTCCTGGTACTTGTCATTTGTTTGGCATTCGACGCACAAGCTAGAACATATCAATGTTGGCTGCCTCGTGACTTGCTGCCCTTTCTAGCCAAAACAAAGGGCCACCCGTTAGTCATGAGATAGCTCTTGTTCTATGCATATCTCCAGGAAATCTTATTTTAGCTACTATGGTCATTTTGTGTATTTTTGTGCTTTTTTTCTAATAATGGATCCTAAGAAAATGAGCAGTGGTAGTGCTGAGCAGAAGATTACTTCGCACCACTGTTGACCAAAAACAAAAAAGAAATAATAGGCAAATATGAGAGTTGTATTTGCTTTACTGACTTTGCTAGGGAATATGATATGCGTAGAACAAGAGTCTCCACCTTCATTAAGTATAAAGAAGCAGTTAAAAAGGCTGATGTTGCAAAAAAAAAAAAAAAGTTAAAGCAGTAACAAAGCAACATTCCCAAACACTTGAGGAAGTTGAAAAGCTGTTATTAATTTGGCTAAACAAGAAGCAGTTAGTGTGTCAGAAGGCATGATGTAAAAAAAGCAAAATTGTTGCATGCCAATCTCTTGAAACTCAAACTGGGACCAAGTGGTGAGAGTATTGAAGTTTTTAAGACCAGTCATGGCTGGTTTGATAATTTTAAAAAGAGGACCAGCATCCATAGTGTTGTAAAGTATGGCAAGGCAGTGAATGCTAATAAAAAGGATGCTGATGAATTTGTCTGTGAATTTCATGACTCCATAGAGTCTGAGGGTTCTACTCCCCAACAAGTTTTTAACTGTGATGAGACTGAACTTTTTTGAAGAAAAAAAAAAAGCCAAGTAGAGCCTACAACACCAAAGAGGAGAAAGCATTACCAGGTCACAAACTCGCAGGTTTTCACTATGATATAGTAGAGGCTTCATTTTTAAGTCCCCACTAGCATTCCCACATAACCAGGGCTTTTTTTTGGTCATAGAATGCCCAGAACGGAGTTCCGGCACCTTTTTTGTATGGAACCTTGTAGGGTAGGCAAGGCGGGTTGTATGACGTGTGAGTTCCGGCACCTTTTTTTTTTTTTTTTTTTTACAAAAAAAGCACTGCACATAACAATAGAGTAAGCCTGTCCTTCATTGAAATGCTAGTGGGGACTTAAAAGTGAAGCCTCTACTAGTCTATCATAGTGAAAACTTGCAAGTTTTCGCGAAGCATAATGCCACAAAAAGCAAACTCCATGTGATGTGGAGGCAAACAGCAAATTTGGGACATGAGGCAATTTTTCAATGAGTGAATTAATGAAAGTCCCTCAGTGAAAAAATATTTGCTGGAGAAAGATTTGTCCTTGAAAGCTCTCCTATTAATGGATAATGCACCTTCCCACCCTCCAGGCTTGGAAGATGACTTACTGGAGGAGTTCAGCTTCATCACTATAAAGTTTTTGCTCTCACAATACTACTCCTCTCATCCAGCCCATGGACCAGCAGGTCATTTCAAACTTCAAAAGGTTGTGCACCACGTACACCAAGGCACTTTTCCTGAGGCCTTTGAGACCACTTCTGGCACCTAGTTGACCTTCACAGAATTCTGGAAGGAGTATTTCAATATCCTGCACTGCCTTAATCTTATTAATAAGGCCTGGAATGAAGTCTCTTACAGGACAATGAATTTGGCATGGAAGAATTTGTGGCCAGAAGCTGTGACTCAGAGACTTTGAAGAGTTTGAGTCTGATAGTTGTGCAGGATATTGTATCTTTGGGCAAATCCATGGGTCTGTAGGTCAATGCTGCTGATGTTGAGAAGTTAGTGGAAGAACATTGTGAAGAGCTCAGCCTGAGGAGCTGCAGGAACTACAGAAGGAGCAGCAACAAGAGGAGGCTAAAGAGATTTCTTCAGGTGAGGAGGAAATAAGGGAGGATGTCCCCAGTTCCTTGATAAAAGAAATGTGTGCAAAATGGGCAGAAGTTCAAAACTTTGTAGAGAAGTACCATCTGGACAAAACTCGGAGAAACAGAAATGTGAATTTATTCAGTGACCAAACACTTTTGAGGAATTTTGAAAAGAAGACAGAAGCAGTCCTCATTGGATATGTTTTCAGTAAAGGTGACAAAGAATGTGTCAGAGCCTGTGGTGCAAGTTGAAAAAAGCCAAAAAGAGAAAGAACACCTGAAGTGCAAGTATCCAATGTTCTATAGGAGGGGCACTCTTCTTTCTAGCAAAACTCCATGTACTCTCTCCTCCTCACCATTGTCTTCCCACCATCCCTGTAATGGCTTCCCCAGATGAAAAGGAAGAGGGAGCATCAGGAAGATGCCGAGGCTCTGTTCACTCTGAGCAGGGAGTGAATGGGTCAGAGGAAGAGGAGAGGCCAGGAACTTCAGAGGGGCTTTCAGTGGAACAACCAGATAAGTGCCTGGCTGGAGAGGAGAGAGATGCAGATGCAGCTGGAAGGCTTGGAGACCCAGTCAGAAGCGTGGCATGGAGAAGGATCGCAGCTTCAGCTGGTCAGCGGGTATGAGAAGGGCTGCCTCCTCCACCATATCCTAGGATGCATAGGGCTGAACTGAGGGAGGCACAACGGAGGTCAGCAAGGCTACTCGTAAGGAGGCAGCCTCGTCCCTTCTAATGAGTTACAGTGATATGCGCCTATTTAGCCCAATACACAGCTGCCCATTTTCTCTGCCATGCGTGTGCTCCAATTCAATGACTCCAGTTTTTATTATTTCAGATTTGTGCTTTGTGTGACTGCATGTTTGGACTTTGGATCTGCTTCTAGGACTTTGGACTTGTACCTTGACTTGGATTTATTGTGCCTGAATTGTGCCTGGATTTTGGTTTGTGTGTGTGTGCATTTTGTCTTGTGCCTTTGCCTGCAGACTTTACAACCCTGTGCCTAAGCTGAGCAGGCTTGGATTCATGGGAACTTTGCCGCTGGTGGGAGTGGGACTTGTCTTAATAAAGTTTTTAAAACTTCCTGTGTGTTCATGTGTGTGGACTGGAATATTACAATCCTATTAGGACATGGACTCTTCTCAGTACAGGTAAAGTACTTTTTATTTTATTCAATCTAAGTAGAGAATTTATTAAATTTTAGGTTTATTTCTCATGTAATGATATACAACCCTATCTTTTTAGTTATTGCCTTAAAAATGCACATTGTCTTTGGTTCAGGAATGCATTAAAATTATTTACATTGTTTTTTATGGGAACATTTTGTTTGGTACTCATCATTTTTGGTACTTGTCATGCCTCCTGGAACCAGTTAATGAGTACCAAGGTACCACTATATATTGTTTTTTATGGGAAAAATTTGTTTGGTACTCATCATTTTTGGTACTTGTCATGCCTCCTGGAACCAATTAATGAGTACAAGATACCACTTTATTTTTTTAATTTCAGGTATAGTTATTTGAACCATTCTAGACATACAGAAAATAAGACAGTAGATACAGTAAATACATTGCTGATAACAATATTGCTAGCAGTGGTTACTATTTTTCTCAAATTTCTTTACATAAGTTGGTGGAAGAACTGATTCACTGGCCTGATAGGGCCTTTGTCCTGCTCCAGTTCAGAACATATCTGAGCATTTAAACGAGGCAGATGTTTAGGTGTGTCAGTCCCTGAGATCCAAACCTTCAAGATGTTTAGAATGCAACAATGAGTTTCTAGATACTTTTGCATAACAGCACTGAGGTTTTTATTCAGAAAATGTATCTATAAATATTTGAATTGAGACACATGAACACTCTTCCTTATCACATTTTTATAGCCAACTTAATTCTTCTTTTCCTAGTTCTTCAGTATTAGTGCTATATATAAGTAAGTGTGCATTTAATTAAAAAGATTCTGAAATTTGGTTTGGGTAAAAGAATAACTATACCATAAAGATTATGTTGCTCAAACAAATCTATCTATCTATCTATCTATCTATCTATCTATCTATCTATCTATCTATCTATCTATCTATCTATCTATCTATCTATCTATCTATCATCGGTTTTTCAATCTGGTGCACTGTGGACTAGGAAAACTGGGAATTATAATGCCAAAGCCTTGAATATACCAGATTTGGCAAAGATCACATATATTACTCATTTTTCTATGTCTTACTGCTAAACCCTTAGAATAGCTAATAATAAATAACAATTACATATTAATTTGAAAGGAAATGCTTCTCATTTAATTCAATCCATCCTCCCAGGAAGAATAGATAGGGGAAAAATATGATGCCCAATTTCCTCATTATTTCAACTTAAAGTTGGCTAGTTGTCAAATACAGCTGAAACCAATCTGGGGCATTTCTATTTCCCCAATAAAAATGTACTTTTGACACACTTATTTGTGCGTGTATCTATGTGTGTCTGTATTTGTGTATGGATTTGCATACATACCTCCTAAATTCCATTGTAAAAAAAGGCAGGTTGAATTAATAACTACTGATTAAAATTAAAGCTACTGAAATAAGATATTCTGTTTATACAATTATTTAAGTCTTTCAGAGAATCAGGTTGGAATAAAGCTTTGATGTATTGAGGTAGAACTAATTTAAAAAATAGAAATGTTTCCTAAAATGAAACAGTAATTGATTAAGTACAGGTTGGAATAAAACTTTGCATGTACTGAGATAGAACTAATATAAAAATTAGAAATTCTTCCTAGAATAAAACAGTAATTGATTAAGTCATGAAACCAGATAGGAAGATAAATAAGTTGCTGATATTTCTATAGAGGGAAAATTAAGTCAAATCTAAGAACAAAATTAGAGGGTCACAGGCCAAATAAAACAATGCCAGTTGTAACAACAACAGCAGCAACAAAATCTATTGAATAAAAGCTGAAAAGAAGAGGCAGGATTTCCTTGAAATGTAAATATTTAAAAACCTCTGATAAACAGGAAAAATATTCTTAATGCTACAAAAATATATTTTTATTACACTTCAGACAACAATGTCATTTGGAAAAGAGCCTCTTAAGAATATAATGTATAGCATGGGTGTTAAACTCGCCGCGTCACGTGATGTGTTGTGATGTATCACAACTTTTTTTCCATTGTCGGAGCTGGGGTGGGTGCGGCCTCTGCATAATGCAACCGGCTTGTGGGCTGGCAGTTTGACACCCCTGATGTATAGCAACGAAAAGTGCTTTACTTCTATCTTTTTTTGAGTTCTCATATTTTCTCAAGTCAAATTAATTTATGATTAAATATGTTGGAATTTTAATAGAACTATATGAATTTATGGAAGAATTGATTTGATGCTTGTCATATTGACTAATAGTTTCCATGCTGCTGATTATGGACTGTGAGAATTTTGATAGGCTGCTTCATCTGTAACGTATGTTCCCTGATGTCTGTATGTTCTGCTTGATTGGATAAAATCTAGTATTGTCCTCTGAATTATATGCACTGTTTGTGGATTTAGTATTTAGTAAACCAATAAGTGCCTTTGTTGGGAAAGTGGCTATTATTTTTTTCTCTCCTATCATGCTTTGAGCAGATTTCAAATAGAGCAGTTATTTGCAAGAATGTCAAAAAGAGGAAATAGATTAAATGATTTGGCCATTTAAATATATAATGTTGTTTATTTGATAAAGTCAAAGCTTTGACAAAAATTGAACTGGGTTTGTATGTGTTGGAAATACCTCTGCCCTATTTCTTTTATTTGAAGCTTTATTTATAGAGATAGTTAAGATCTGTTGCCCCCAAATCATTATATGACAAATAGTATTACAGTACTAATTCTGGTAGTCTGTCATCACTGTCTTTATGACTATCAATATTCTTTCATATATAGATTACTCCAAAGTTTATTTTTTCTATAGAAAGTTTATGTGAACATTGTAAGGTTAGATGATGGAGTGGTAAATGCTTCTGATTCCTGGCTACATTAGCACACCTACCATTGTCTGTCCTATTCATTTAAAGGGGAAACCATCAAGTAAGAATAATACTGTTGCAGAAGTAAAAGGATACAACTTGCTTAATTATTTAGCACTCTCATGAATTTGTAAATGATGTGGAATGATCTCGTTCTAATTCCTGTTATTATAATGTCTGGGGTTGTTGCATTTCAATGTTAAAACAGATTAATATATTATTGGGTGCTTTATTTTCATAATATGAGGACATCTTACAGAATGTGAATTTATATTTACTAATATGGTTACTATCTTCCCAATAGCTGTGTCTTTACATTTTCATATATATTTATCTATTGAAATGATAAAGCCACCCAATTAATGATGGTTCTAGGGGTCATGCAAATTAAAAACACTTAAAAATCAACAAAAAGTAAAAAAAAAATGGTTACAGCCAAGGGGAATTGACAAACCCCAACAACATTTACATTGTTGTGTAAGTGTATCCATTCAGGTGGATACACATTCCACCTATCTTCAAGACTTGTTTAAAGCACAGCGGGGTAAAGGCTATTTAAACCCTGGGGTGCGGGGATACTTTTTCAAAGGGCAGGTAGTGTAACAGATAAGGCATCCCTTCAAACCCCATCAGATAGCATTGCTTAATAGATAGGAATTGGAACATGTTATTTTGTAAGAACTTAGAAGATGGACAGAAACAATAGCAGAAAAATTCTCCATCAGACAGTCAACCCATGGCATGAAGAGCTTTGTAGGTGACATCAAGTCCCTTGAAACACACCCAGGATTTCTTTGGTAACCAGTGCAGATTGTGAATGGGAGGTGATCACATGATTGTAGCTCCTTATGATGTAATAGCAAGCTGGACACCTGAAAGCCTGGATTGTGATTAGTGCTGCAGTGGCTGGAACTTCAGAAACTGATCATATGTTCATTTTTTTCAGTGAACCATAACTTTGAATGGACACTGAATGAATGGACATAATTTGAGGACTGCCTGTATTCTGAAGTAGTTTATTTATTTATTTTATTTATTTTTATTTATTTATTAATTGCATTTATATCCCGCCCTTCTCCTTACGGACTCAGGGCGGCTGACAATTGAATAAAATACTAACATATATACATATACTTAATTAAAATTTGATTAAAACGAAATATTTAAATATGTCCAATTTAAAAGTAATTAAAACCCCCTTTAAAATCCCTCAGGCCA